>NC_134840.1:15084779-15214779 GCF_965363235.1 Mytilus galloprovincialis
CCAACTTGTAATTTATTTATATCTCTTGACCATTGATGATGGTACTAAATTGGGAATATCAGTTAGCCTGTCCGTAAGGTAATTAACAAGTTGGATGAAGATTCGTCTACCAATTTTTATGTTTTAAAGTTGAACAGATTATTTATTACTTATTTTTCTACATATAATCAAGGTTAGTACTCTCCTGATTATTATTATTATTATTATTATCAAAACTGTTTGATGAAGATTGTCAAGCTATGTTATTGACCTTTTCTTTTCAGCTGGACCCCAATATCTAGCTCAACCATCCATCTTGTACCTACGTTTTGGCCCAACCAGCCATCTTGTACCTATGTATGAAATGGACCTAGCTAATGCACAGCCTATCATACCCAAAAACGTCAACACAATATCTCCTATTACATGGATGTTGTAGGCAAATAATAATTTGGGTGAATATATTTTGTTGTTTATTTCTTCATTTGGGAAACGTTAAAATCAAGGAAACCAATAAGATGTCCTTAATATAGGATATTAAAGAATCAATTTATAAATCAAAACTGAAATAACTAAGCAAAATAACTTTTATTGATTTTCATATGGATATTGATTATAAAATTATAACCATGCATAAAAATTTACATTGGTTCAAAATATGTAAACTATATAAATATGGTTTAACAACATGGTCCTAAATATTGAACTGTTAATCAGCTGTATATAATACTGCTTTAACTTATGGTCTTACTCTGATGCACCTACAAACAATCGACACAATGTTCATCAATTAAACTGTTCTGTATATCTATGTTCTCTGTAAATCTATCACAAATATTCTGCCATCCCTGATGGTTCATGTGACTAGTTAATATAAAATAACATGATGACTTATAAATTAAAAAAAAAAAGAAATATATCTGTCATAAATGAGGAAGCAAACAAAAATATGCATTCAATCTCTGAAAACCATCTAAATTTTGATATGTTATAACCTTCTACATTCTAATTTTTCAATTTTTTCAAGTCTCTAAATTATTATCAAATTTCTAAAAGTGGGTTATCTTTAACAGAAAAAAACAAACATACCTCCTGAACAAAGGCTGTATTTGATAAAAAAAGATAATATTTTAGCTGTTGATAGCAGCTTTTTTATTCAGCTAATGCATGTACATATCAAGTTGTTTGTTTGTCTACATTCTAATAGTAAGATGTATGGTGAAAAGGTAGATATGAACAACACAACTGCAAAATAGTTTGATATTGTATAATTAAGGATGCTCGCGGGTATAAGATTTTCAGAAAAAAATTAAACATTTATTTTTCATTACAAATTTTATTTATTATCTTCATTAGTTGTTACTTTATCATATGGTACAAAAATCATTCCAAACAAGAATGTGTCCTCAGTACACATATGCCCCACTCGCACTATCATTTTTCATGTTCAGTGGACCGTGAAATTGGGATTGGCATTTAAATTAGAAAGATCATATCATAGGGAACATGTGTACCAAGTTTGAAGTCGATTGGACTTCAACTTCATCAAAAACTACCTTGACCAAAAACTTTAACCTGAAGCGGGACAGACGGATGAACGGACGGACGAACGAACGGACGAACAAACGAACGGACGCACAGACCAGAAAACATAATGCCCCTCTACTATCGTAGGTGGGGCATAAAAATCAATTCGTGTTGGTCCCGGGTGACTTTCAAAATGTAGATATCAATAAAAAAAAGCTCCATATTATCTCCCTTTGGTTCTAAAACGCCATTTTTTGGCATTAAAATTGAAATATCTTTTTTAACTCATCTATGACCTATATTTTTTATTGTTGTATATTAACTAAATAATTGTAAAATTTAAGCGAATTCTGTAATTTAGTTCTTTTTTTATTTCAATATTAATGCTTTTTCTCCTATTAGTTCAACAGAAAAAAAGGACATTAACAAAAATGTATGATTCTTTCGAAGGCAGATTGTGAGCGCAAATGAACGGTGAGCGCAAATGAACGGTGACCCCATTTTTTTTATTTCATTTTTCTATTAAGTATAAGATAAAGTTGAAATCCTATATCAAATGAAAAATTTGATTTAGACCCGTGAGTCCCCTTAAGAACAAAGAAAATTTGTATACCTATTTCTAGGTTTTCTCTATAAAAGACATTTTGTAAAGAACTGATTAATTTGTTTCTAGTTAAAAAGTTTTCAAAAGAATTTCCTGAAAATGGCCTTATTATTTAAATATTGTATTTCATTGATCAGTTTTGACTAGTATGGTGAATATTACTTGATAGGGTGGTGGTTTAACAAAACAGTTCAATGAATTCTCGATCAATTGTAATCACACCCACAGACTGTTAGTAAATGTCAGCCTTAGCCTTAGGGCAACACTTCTGTTTTCTTGTCAAACTGAACAACTGTTAATCTAAAACCCAGTCAATAACTGTATACTGATGTACATACAAAACATCTTTAATTTATACCGTGAAAAAGGGATATATTTCAATGTGGCATATAACCAACCTTTCATTTATACCAGGAATCTTTCTTTTTAGATATATTTAGGGAATAATAAGTCAACGGTTGTTAATCTGTAAACAAACCTCTCATCCTTGTATTCAAAATAAACAAATAACTTGTACATATTGTATAAATGCTACTCTAAGTGTAAATTACCTAGCAAATGACAAATAAATATCACAGAAACTCATATGCATTTGATCAAAACTGCAGAACTTACATCACTCTTTCAGAATTAACAGAAAAACTCCTCATTACATGAAACCCTCCATCCCAGAAACAGAAGTATGGAGATAAAGCTTTACCCTATATTATTTTCCTATTGCACATAATCATTTTTTCATTTATAAAACAAAGATCAATAAGATTCTGAATACAACAATTTAGTTAATTTCTTCATGAAAACCTGACACATGGACAGTACGATTAACCTTAGATGGACAAACAATAATAAGATTGAAGTTAAACTTAACCATTTTAAATGAAAGAGGAAAGATATGGATTGGTTATAAGTGAATCTTCTTCCCATTTTCGTTTACTTTAGAAAAAGAAAAATAAATTTTACATTGTCAAATTCACCAGATAATAAGATTTAAAAATTGAAAAAATCTAGCTGTAGCTTATAAACAAACATAAAAACAATGTACAGATAATATAAAGCATAAAACATAAATTCTGCAAAAATCATCAACTAATAAAACTTCCTAAAGCTAGACTCGAGTCATGAAAAATATATACGACTAGTTGAGATCTTAATCCTATCTACAGAATTAAACTAATTACAAAAAATCTAAACAGGCTATCCATTGAAGTCCACAAAAGTATAAAGGAGTAGGTTCAGTAAGACCCCTTTTTGGCCCCAAAATATAGCAGTTTTACAAAATTGTTTAAATGCAAACTTTTAATTAGTTATTGGAAGGTATAATGCCTCTGCTACATAAATATGAGCTGTTTTTGGCATTACACTGCACACATATCGGGTACTTGCATCATTAAGTCATTTTAGTTAAAATTTAGATGGTTTACGTCTTAAATGAAAGTGGCCGTATTCATGTTCATTCTTGATATTGAAATGTAAATTGTGTTTAATGATAATACATAACATATATAAAGGTCGAGGATGAACACCGATGTGACCACTTTCATTTTTGACAAAAAAACATATAAAAAGTGACAGTTTTTGGCATATTTGATCGATTTTTCTTATATAAGCTAGAATCGGAGCGTTTTTAATGAGTGAGTCAGTTAAAATGTTTCACAAAACAGAATTGAATCAATTGAAATAGACATTTAAGTGTTTAAAAAGTGTCCAAAATCTTTCGTCAGATGAACTTGAAATTTGAGGCCAAAACCGGCCCTTACCGGACCTACTCCTTTCATGTTGAAATTGGTTATCTGTTAGTTGTTAAAGATAAAGTAAATCAAAATAAACTACATGTGTACTGTATATCCAGGTATGTTTTCAACATTTTTTAACATTGGGAAAATAGCTACAAAATAATTTTGGCAACAAAATAATGTGCACTCCAAAATTGTATTGCCATAATTATATTTTTCCTTTGAGATACATGAACGTTTGTGATAATAAAAGTCAGCTGTTGTTTTTATAATTCTCATACAAAAGTGAAATGAACATCAATATAGGTGTAAAATTTTAATTCAAAAGGAGTGTTTCAAAATTTGAACATGTCAGAACTACTTTCAAAATTTTAGTAATATTTTAACCATAAACATGTTGTTTTTTTTTATTTGAGGAAAATGTGATATGCACATTTAATTATGTTGCTGAATAACTTTACTTTAAACAGAAAGTTCATGCTAAAAGTCTTTGTAAAGACTGTGGACTCATTAATTCTTTTTGTGAAAAAAATCCTGTTTCTACTCATTATCTTTCCCAGTAATTTATTGAATATTTTTAAGGTGAAGAAATAAAAGGGAGCTTTTACTACAGTAGATATGTATCAATGTAAGTTCTCACAATAGGTACACATTACTCATGATAGCCTATAGTCAACACATTAAGGAAGAAAAAAGTTTTTGGCCAAAGCATAGCTTTTCATAAAAAAAACACCATAATATAAGAGTAGTTAAGTCATGTTTTAATGATATTTGATGTATCATAACCAGTCTTCACTAAAACTTGTTGATTTGCAAGACTAATAATTGGTCTTTCTTTCATAAAATTTGTTAAATATTTTATGTCTTGTAAGGCCTAGTACACGGCAGAATACATTTCCCTGGGCTGTAGAGATTGTGGTAAATTGTGAAGACTGGGCAACATTGAAATATAGATGAAACTAAATGCTAGTTGTGAAATACAATGTGCATTGACTGTGCATGACATGATAAAAAATAATAACCATCTTGCACACTTTTGCAACCATAGAAACTCATCGACAATGTATATCATGTTATCTATAATACTAAAATAACAAGGTCAAAAAATAACTTTATATATAGCTAATATAGGACAATGGTGTAGATTAAAAATTACACCACTCCAGACCCTTTTGTTTTACACATAATTAATATTGCCAATAATTAACAAGTTCCAGGTCGAATCTGATACCATTATCAATAGTATATTCACCCGTTACCTATTATCTTATCTGTACACTCTGCATCTGACAGGCGCACCACCAAAGTTTAATTGCGTATTTAGGATTTTGCTATATACACAAGTCATAATCACAGGGTTGACACTACTAAATTCAATCATTGTCAAATTGTTTCCTATTGCAGTATTTTAATCAGCAAGACTTTCTAAGATAACGATACGAATACTAAAAATCTGGACTTAAAATAAGGCGTATAGGTACAGTTTTCAATTTGTTAACGTGCATGACGTAAAACAGCGAATCAAAGAATTCAACTTTATTAATACTATACTAATATAGGACAATACTGTTGATTAAAAAATACTCTATTCCAGGACCTTTTGTTTTCAAAATAATTCCAGGTCAACGGGTTCACACAGAAAGAGTTTGAAGAGTTTGAAAGCAGAGACTAAAATAAGGCTTACACATAGTAATATACTTTAATTCAGTCACAGACCCGCGATATCACAGGTGTGTTCTAGTATCAACAAAAAAACTAACCTGCACATGCAGCAGTCGAAAAGAACTTTCCTATTGGCAAGAAACTAATAGTTTTTTTCATTTCCACGTAAACTGGACTTAACCTTGACAAGACATTTGATGTACAAATGGAATGTCTGTAAGGATAAAACAATTAGACTCCCACCTTACACATGTGGAGGGAGAAACTATACTTTTACT
This sequence comes from Mytilus galloprovincialis, assembly GCF_965363235.1. Taxonomy (NCBI): domain Eukaryota; kingdom Metazoa; phylum Mollusca; class Bivalvia; order Mytilida; family Mytilidae; genus Mytilus; species Mytilus galloprovincialis. The sequence continues at coordinate 15,090,563 of NC_134840.1, forward strand.
TACACATACATACTTATTGATAACAAATGTATTAAACATTCAGCACCTAATACATGACTATGATATGAAAAAAGTGAAGTTTTTAAATGATGTATTTTTTGACAGTTTTGTGACTTATATTGAAGGAAACATTCTCCTCTACTAGCTGAAATGCCTCAATCTTAATGCCACTGACCTTGCTTAAACCAAAACTCAAGCTGTGATAATTCACATGTCTTTTCTCATTAATCTTCAAACAATTATTAAAACCACGAGAGATGAGTTCAAACCTGAAAATGCATTTGTAGTATAAAGTCTAAAATTATCTGTGATTTCTGCTTCCATTTCAAAGTGAAAATCATGATCATTTGTAATGATCAAAAGCCAGCAGCTAATGCCCACAGAAACCAGTGTATAAAACAGATAAATAATTTTCTTGGCTCAAAGACATTACCCTAAATGAAGACCAACTAATACCATAGAAATGCATATTTTCATTATTCACAATGCCACAAAGATCTGAATGACTTTGTTGAGATTTCTTGTTGAACTTGAAAATGAAATCTTTTAACTATAAACATATGTAGCAACAGAATGAATACCCGTTTCAACAATTGAGAAATGCTCTTTCATTATTGATTACTTCAAAAATAAATAAATATTTTCATACATAAATGCATACATCTACCAACATAAAATACTTTTATAACTATTGTACTTTTTTTTTATCTATATTGGTTTATAACTACGGAGTTATGGTTTAAAAAACCTTTTATTTACTTATTAATGCTATTTCCTCTAAAAAAAACTGACTCTGATATTGGCAGTGAAATCTTATTATCAGCAAAGAACAGGTTAAAAATATACAAAGTAATAAGAGTTATATTCATCCCTCAGAAATCAGTTAAAAATATAGCGTTCAACAACCATGCATCAATCACACCTGGAATCATCCTCCACACATCCATACACTAAACAATACCATCATCATGTCAATGCTTTACCATTAGTTATCCGAATGTAGGGCCAAACTTTTTTCCAGTACTGAAAATGAAGATGGATTACAACACATTAATAGTTACTCTAGATTAAAAAATTATAGATGTTTTCATCAATACAAAAACAAATGAGACGATATCAGGTTCACAATTATAAAAACTTGCATTAAAAATTTCAGTAGAGATTTCCCTTCATGAAATTTTTGCAATCCCATTAATAAGATTTCACACTTTCGTCAGAAGTTATAATAAATGCAAGCATTTATTTACAGGACTTTATCCCTTTATTTGCTTGAGAATGCAAAACAAAAAGAATTTGTACCTTCCTATGTCATAATCTTTACTTAATTACATAAGTCAAAACAACAATTTGGAAACGAAAACTTAAGTTTGAGAATAGAGATTTGTAAAGGGAGATAACACTAGAACCTTGTAGTGGCACCACCCAAATTCAAACTGGATCTGTGTTTTGATGTTATAAGCATTGTGTATATGATTCATAACATTTGGTTGAGGCAAACTAAAGTTGGAAGAGGGAAACAAAAAATGAAGCAAGTTTTCCATTTGTAAAGGGAGATAACTCTAGAAAGGCAAAAGTGAGGCCATCCAAATTCAAACTTAATCTGTGTTTTGTGGTAATAAGCATGGTGTATATAATTCAAAACATTTTGTTGTGGCAAACTAAAGTTAGAGAATGGAAACAAATTTCAGGATGCACAGATGTACAGAAGGACAAGGGTAAAACTTAATGCTTCCTCCATTACAGTGGGAGCATGAAAACTATCAAGATAATAAAACACAAAACTATTATTAAAAAAAAAAAAAGAGATTTCAATATCCATACCATAAGCAGTCAACAAGTATAAAATATGTACACATCTATTACATTTGGTTTTATTAGAAATCTTACCACATCTTTTTTAAATTATATTGAGAATTCTCCACAATAATGATGATAGAAATGAATAATAATGTAACAGCAAGCCTTTTCATGGGTCTATTATACAAGTAATGTTATAAACATACCTTTATTTCTGGTTTATTTCCTAATACTAAAGATCTTAAATATGCACTGAAAAATAAAAATGTAAATCTTTGATATTTATTCAATGTACGGTGACCTATAGTTGTTGATTTCTGTGTCATTTTGGTCTCTTGTGGACAGTTGTCTCATTGACAATCATACCACATCTTCTTTTTTATATATACAAATTATTTGATTTATCAAAGGAAACATATAAAAAATTTAAATAAAACAATGGTCCGCACAGATTTTTTTTTTTTTTTTTTTTTAAACTTGTGAGTCTTTCTCTTTGGTATTATAACTAAATGGTGTATTTGTGGAGAGGTATAACACAACCATGACTTACACATATAATTTAGTTATAAATTTCTACTAGGATAAATGGAAGAAATGTGTTTTTTCTAGAAACAGAAAAAAATATAATCTTTACCATCAAGAAATCAAAAGCTACACTGAATCTTATTGACTTCAGAAAATAAAGTGTCTTACAATCTGATCAATAAATTGCATTTCATGATTTTCATATATCCAGCATGAGTCATTCCCAAAATATTTGGTTTAATAATATTCACTATCTTAAATGTCTAGGGTCCCGTAAAATGAGTTTTGATTTCCAAAAAAATCCATATACATTTTTTCCTAAAATGTGAACATGTGGTACCCCTGGTATTGGTAAATTTAGAGAATCTCGTACAGACACAATATGACTATAAAATGGTTTCATTGTTTAGTACTAATTTTCATAGACTTCAGAGGTACAGGTGTAAAACCACCAAAAACATAGTACATCACATACGGTTACATACAAAAAAGGGTTAAAAAATATATTCCCTTGAATTTGACAGTTTTAGGAAATCAATAATATAGTTCATTGCAATAACAAAATTCTTATTCATTAACATATATTTTGAGTGTTTAAAATACCATCTTTTTTAACTTGAACTTTGAGGTTACATGGTTACTTAAGTTTGTACACAGGAATAAAAGGGTGACAATTTGGTTGGGCAACTTCCAGTGATGGTTATTATCTTGTATGCAATTTAATGTTATGTGAAGTTTGCTGTTTAACTGGACAGAATAAAACTTTACGCATGCCAAGTATTTCTTTATTTGACAAGATACAAAGATAAATTCTGCACAGTTTTTTGAAAACTGCAAATTTAACATATAGACTATAAAACAATGGTGGTATTATGTCTATTGCTGAACTAGGAATTTCAGATTTTAAAACTAGTAGTATATAAATTTCATAAAGACTTAAATATATCACAGTATTACCTATACAATACAGATAGATATGTTCCTGTCCCTGCTAGAAGATGCCACCATGCATGTAATTCAAATATTGGTGCAAAAGGTCCCAATACTTCACTTCTCCATAATCTGAAAGAAGATTAAATCTACTGAATAACTGATTGAGTGTTGTTTTCTTAGTGTTCAATGTGTGACTAACATAAAATACATTATACAGTTTACAAGACTCTAGTGATTAATTTATATTGGTACGGGAGATCAGTGATTGCAGTTTGGGGAGTCAGTACTGAATTGTGAAACTAACTATGTGTATGTATAATATTAGTAACAAAATTTGAATATTTATTAAACTTCACTTCAAAATGCGCAATTTTGATTAGTTCATATAAGGGGCAATTCACTCTATCCAATGGCTCAGGGGGAGATAATTCATTGAATGTCACCCTTTCATGCAGACCAATCACAAATAGATAATTCAATTCAAAAGACAATGAATTTAATCTATATTAAGGATTCTAAAGACAAAGCTCAAGTTTTATATTTTTTCATATTGTCATCACCATAAATAAATAAAACATCTTGCTTATGACTTTTTTTGTTTTTCTAATAACTATAACATTGTTTTGTACATGTCATCAGCAATTATTGATTTCAATTGAAGTTTAATGGCAAAAATACCATAAAATTCAGCAAAATGAACAAGTGAAACTGCGAGCTACTGCTCACTGATGATACCCCCGCCGCAAGTGGATAATATTAATAGTGTAAAAATATGCAAGTGTTCGGTAAACAGGAAGTAGTGGAGTGATGAATCTGAGAAAGCATCACACGGTATAGCTGACTTATAAAAATCCTGAAACCAAATTTCAGAAATCCTTGTATTGTAGTTCCTGAGAAAAATGTGACGAAAATTTTTAACTTGGTTATCATGTGTAAAATCATACAAGTGTTCGGTAAACAGGAAGTAGTGGAGTGATGAATCTGAAAACGCATCACACGGTATAGCTGACTTATATAAATCCTGAAACCAAATTTCAGAAATCCTTGTATTGTAGTTCCTGAGAAAAATGTGACGAAAATTTTCAACTTGGCTATCATGTGTAAAATCATACAAGTGTTCGGTAAACAGGAAGTTGTCGAGTGATGAATCTGAAAACGCATCACACGGTACAGCTGACTTATATAAATCCTGAAACCAAATTTCAGAAATCCTTGTATTGTAGTTCCTGAGAAAAATGTGACGAAAATTTTCAACTTGGCTATCATGTGTAAAATCAGACAAGTGTTCGGTAAACAGGAAGTTGTCAAGTGATGAATCTGAAAACACATCACACGGTATGGCTGACATATATAAATGTTGATACCAAATTAAAGAAAGGGTGGATGTGTAGTTCCTGAGAAAAATGTGACGAAAGTTTCATGGGACGGACTGACTGACGGACTGACTGACGGACGGACTGATGGACGGACGGACTGACAGACGGAGGTAAAACAGTATACCCCCCCTTTTTTAAAGCGGGGGTATAATTAAATAACACATATCTTAGAGGGTGGTAGAGCAGATTGTAACCCCTTGAAACAAATTGTCAACCTTGCCTTTGTCGCATTTGACAATGTTTTCTTGGGGTAATAATCTGCTCTATCCTCCTCTTTGCTATGTGTTATTTATATAACTTTTCAACTACTTGTGTGTACAAGTGATAATAACTATGTGAGATAATCATTTTAATGTGGACTATGAATATATCACATGTCTATTTATCATTTGTATTTGATATATTAATAATGAGTAGTGTTGCTGTATATCATACTTGTTTTTCTTTCATTGTTTTGAACATAAATCAGGCTGTAAGTTTCACGTTTGTGTTGTTTAGCATTTGTAATTTCATTGTATTATATATCTTGTTGTATGATATGGGTTTTGCTCAAATTGATAAATTTTGATCTGATGATATTTTACTTACTTAAGGCCTCCACAAAAGTTTTGATCTATCTCCCATAGAAAAAATCCAAAAGCATACGTAACTGTGGCAACTATAAAAATGTTTCTTGCTTCTCTGTACTTCCTAAAACAGAAAACATATATTACTGATTTTTGTACATTTTGGAATAAAATAGTGTGTATAAAATTTTGCTTAAAAAAAAATTATAATCACACAAACAAGAATAGTCTTATTGGTATGGGAATATGGGTTTCAATTTTTGATTTGTAAACATGATACATTCTGTACAATATAAACCAGATCAGTGTTACTGTTAACAAATGAATAATGCTTATTCAAGGATCTTTAGGAAGTCTTTCAAATAAAGGAATTGCCCAGTTAGGTTAACACACACATAAAGGTTCATATTTGCCTGTTTTGGGTCGTCATTGGTTATGTTTGTCTTTTGATCATAAATTTGTTTTGTACTGATCTTTAGTGTTGTCTAAACATATTCTCATTTCAATAGAAGATATGTTAGGTACAGATGTAAACATGCTTGTACAGTTATGATCAAATGATCTGTATACTTTTTGGTGAAATAAGATTAATACTTTTTGAGTTACGGCAAAATCAATCGTGTCACACTCAGGTGGTGTTAGTTCAAAGTGTCTATGCATATAAGCTGAAATCTGGGTGATTTTATTTCAAAGATTTTTCAATGCATCAGAGGTTTTCATTTGCATGATATTTAAAGAATCTTATATATATTGTTATACAGTTATAAATCTGGACTATTATTTCAATGTTTTATTCTAGATAGTTTAGGTAAACATTCTATTACAATTATAAATCAGGGTATAAGTTGAGTTTTTATTTGTGGATATTAATCTTTACATGAGATACTTCAAAAACAATGTTCCATCATGTCCTTTAATTCTTGGTTTGTTAAGGATATTAATGTTTAATGTTTAATGTTTCACATACTTTAAAAAAAAAGCTCACCTAAAATTATTACAGCATACAACACTCATTGCTACTACAACAAAACCATATGACAACTGAAATATAAAAAGTTAAAATAGCAGTCATTTTATGGGTGTATATCTTGGTTTTACTGTCACAAAATATCCTAAGCCTATTTTGCTGACTTTGCAAGTACATGGAGTGCTGAATTAAGATATATCTACAAAACTAAATATAGCTTGCTGTTCAGTGTGAGCCAAGGCTCTGTGTTGAGGGCTGTACTTTGACCTACAATGGTTTATTTTTAAAAATTGTGACCTGAATGACCTGGATGGAGAGTTGTCTCATTGACACTCATACCACATCTTCTTATATCTATAACAAGTTTATCTCCTAATTATATAAATTACCTGTAAATAGGTTTGTGGAACACTTTTAATCTATTTAAAGAAGATAGCAAATCATCAAAACAAGCCACTTAACAATTAAGAACTGATTAATTCTAATATTCATAAGTATTTGTGTACACACTTCTGTATTCTTTTATAAATTTAATTTATATTACAGGTATGTTTCATAAGAATTGTTATCTTGGTTGACACTTTTTTAATATGAAGCGCTTGCACACTTCATACAATATTTGCTATTGAGTATGGTCAATGCTTTTACACCCTAATAAAAATATAAAAAGAAACATTCAATTCTTAATAATTACATTAGATGTATGTTTCATTATAATACGTTATTCTGATTGGCCAACTGCACATCTCGTGCTATTCCTGAAACAATTGTATTAGACAATAACATTTATCATTCATGATGACACGAGGTCCCACAATAAAGTGCAAAGGTAAATTAAATGAAAACTTGATAAAAATCGTGTTTTCATGATTCTAGCTAAAAAAATGTAATTATAAGTATTGAATGCTTCTTTTTGTAACTTTATAGTGTTGTAAAAGCGTTGACTGTGCGCTTCATACAAAATGTATTTCGGTCAACGCTTTTACACCCCAATAAATTTACAAAAAGCAGCATTCAATTCTTAATACAATTTGACAATTTCAGAATAAATACCTTACCTGAAAAAATAGCACATGCTTTGTAAGCAAATATACCTGAAAAATATATATCAAATTATATAGAGCTCCTCTTGTTTATTCTACGTTAATCTTATGAAATATTGAATAAGGAAATAACCTTAAGTGACAAAATCACTGTGAAAAGTAAAGTTATTGTTCACTAAATAAATATATTTTTATATATAAACATAATAACTGTAAGTATACGTAGCTGAGCAAAAGCAACGACATATTTTGAAAGCTTTAGGTACATAAGTTTATGTAAGATTTGGCAAACAGTTTTCTGATCCACAAACACATAGCTTGCACTAAAATTTGACAAATGTACAATTGCCAGACCACTTTATACTGGCACACACAGGAAACTTTACACATTTGTAACTTTTCTTCAATTAATTACTTTTTTGCATAAAACCAGGCATAAATTGATGTCATAACTAACATAAAAATTAAACATAAAAAGAATTTTTGACATTTTCATAGTAATTGAATTGGTTAAAAGAAACAGCATAAATCTATGAAAAACAGACCAAACAGAAAAGCTCTTTGCTTTGATAACTTAGGCAGCTAAAAAGGTTTCCTTTGACGATCAAGAGATGAAAAGTTTATAGGTTATCTGCTCTTTATAAGTTATAGAATAACAAGAGTGCACAAACTGAAATGTCTTGTCTGCTCTACAGATCATGTTTGAATTTTTGTTGAAAGACTTAAAAACTCTACCAGACAGAGACATGCATGCAATAAGATTTGTAAAAGAAACTTAACCATCAAAACAATATACTGTGGATTTATTTATTTTCTTGGGGACCAATTTTTCGTGTTTTTACCAATTTCTGCATACATTGGAATTCTTGGTTAATGGCTAACCATGAAATCCTTGAAAATTGGTATCCAACAAATGAATCTACAGTACTGCCTTTTGAACCATGAAAATGAGGTCAAGGTCAGACAAAACTGCAAGACAGAAATGCACCATATTCATTTATTTCATACACCAAATATAGTTGACCCAATGCTTATAGTACCTGAGAAAACACATATTGTGACTTTGTCATAGAAACTGGACACTGACAAATGAACCTGAAAATATCAATTTTAGATGAACCTTGCCAGACTTGCATGTACAGCTTGCAATCTTTCCTTGCACAGAAAAAACTGAATAGTTCATGCTTATATATTAATAAATAAAGGCTAAATACTACATGCATCTCACAAGTCAGCTTAAATTAAAAACGGCAAATTTATCATATGGAGAAAGTAAAAGTAGAATTGTATAAATGGTTAGGCAAGTGTCTGTATAAAAAAAAAGAATGTGTCCATAGTACACGAATGCCCAACTTGCACCATCATTTTCTATGTTCAGTGGACTGTGAATTTGGGATAAAAACTCTTTATTTGTTATTAATATTAGAAACATCATATCACAGGGAACATATGTACTAAGTTTCAAGTTGAACAGACTTCAACTTCATCAAAAGCTACCATGACCAAAAAACTTTAATCTGAAGTGGGACAGACAGAGGAACGAACAAACAAATGGACAAAAGGACGGTTGAACAAACAAGCAGAAGCACAGACCAGAAACATAATGCCCCTTTACTATCGTAGGTGGGGTATAAAAATAAAAGGTCCAGCCTAACTATAGGTAAATAGCAGTCAGGTTAATCAGCACATCCAGTTTATCCTCCCTTAAAATACATTTGTTTATTTCATTATTATTTGTAGCATACAATGATGTTTGTTATAGTTGGATCCCTTCTTTTCAGTCTACTCCTACAGTACTGATACATGTAGTATATATTGTGAAGCACAAAGTAACAATCAATTCTAACAAAAAGTTAGGGTTAATTAAACTTCCAAAAGACACAGCAAAACAAGCATTATTCATGTTAATAAGAAGGAAAATTTGTTTTAACAAATTAGACAACAAGGAGTCACTTAAAACGATAAAATACATTTTTAATAAGGATTTTAAAATATTGATGTGAAATATGACAAGAGATACTTGTAAAAAAAAGCTTTGATGCGGTCAAATAATAACTAAAAAGCAAATCAGATAATTTTTGCCAAAAGAAGGTGGTCTGAGCATTGTTTGAACAGTATTTTAACTGAGTAATTACTGATATGATACTTACTATAGTAACAAATAAACAATACAATGTTAAAATTATCTTCAACGGTATATTTTCATGGTTGCGAGGTTTCTCTACTTCTAAACTGAAAGAAGCAATATGGATTATAAGCAAGCATTAAAATCATGAATAAAATTAAGACTCCTTGAGGCTTGTATCACTCCCCTGACATCTATACCTATACATTGATTATACTTATTTATGTGATTTAAAAAAAGCAAGTACCTAAGCAAAAGAGAGGAACTCAAAATGCAGAAAAAAAAACAGATTAAAAAAAAAAAAAAAAAGGATTTAAAAGGCTTTAAAACAAAAATTTTGACCATGGAAGTTGCATTTTAACTGCTAAAGTTTTTAACTTATGGAACCACTATATATCAAGAACCTATTACTTGATTGGGTTTTTCATAGATGACTTTTGGATGCCAAGTGATTGCAATAATTAAAACAAGAGTTTTGTACAGGAGAAATCAAAATGTCTAGTAGTAATACCTGGTCAGACTTATATGTTTACTTAATATATGGAATCACGTTTTAAGTTAAAAAAAAGAAAAAAAGCAGGAGTTCTGTGTGCAGAAATAATTACATGTGCTCAAATTACAGTATTATTTGTTAGATCAGTTTGAAAACAAAAATATCCTTATACAATTCTTTCAAAACTTACTTTGTCAATATCTTTTCAGAGCAAATATGTAAAATTCTACAACAGACATCATTCTATATGAACTAGTTGTCTTTCGTCATATTTAAATGTCTTTTTGTTTTAGAGGGGGTGTTCATTTAAGATCTTTTATTCTGATAAGGTTTCTAGTGATTTTATTCACAACTTTTACAGACTCAGGACAATTGGGAGTTTAAGGTATTGCACAAACCCCAGCCTATTACAAAGATGGTGTGTGTTGCTCTCTTTTGGTTATATGTGTTGTTAGGTAGCTGTCATTAACTAAATACTCCTTTTATCCATAGTTAATATGTTTATATGCTCCACTAAAAACATCAATACAAATACCAGTTGTATATTGAAATATTGAAGGCTGTATTTTTTTATAAGGTTTTAAGTAGCTGTAGTCATCAGTCAAAAGCTGTTAAGGAGTTGATAACACACAATAAATACCATCTGTTAATAATCCTGTCAGACCATTACGTTCTCAAGTCCTAAAACTGGATCAACAATTCACAGAATATTACATAATGTAACATGACATGAAGTCTGTATATAATAAAGTTGTCTACTGACAACTACCTGGTAATAGAAGTTGATAACTATATCACCACTTTATATATTAATTAAACAACTTGCCATAATGGACACTCTCTTTAATAGTTTTAATGTAAACAATGATATTGGTTTCTCTATTAGATTTTCATGTTTTAATGGTTTATGGTGTTATATCTGTAGTGTAGGACAAATTGTTTACCCTAACCAAGGACCTTATCCACACACATAATAAATAAAGCTAGTTTTGCAATCTGCAAGTTTTCAATAACAAATATTTTTTTAATATCCATGTTTCTAAATAATACATACTGTGAATAAATAAGAAATGCTGATCCATAAATCATTGGCAGTTCATCGAAAAGCTTAAAAATTAAATACAATATTTAAATGAACACGTAATATATATTTACATTATCATAAATATATATCATTTTCAAGTTTTACATACAAGTATATATTAAGAAATCTTAAAACTAAGTTAAAAAAAACACAAAATATTAAAAACAATAGAAAATGTGCTTAAGTGCAATACAAAATTGTCTTTTTTAGATGTATAAAAACTTCCATTTCATGTTGATTTTATAAATTTCTTGATAAATATGAAAACGAGTAAAATGCAGACTTATAACATCAATAACATAGAAATCTGTCAACTTGAGTAACAAATTCATCCTTAAATGTGTTCTATGTTGAGTTGGTGTCTCCTTAACACATACTTCATTGCATGTAGGACCAACTGAAAAGACTTAATTTGGACCACTGTTAACAACATTCAGCAAAGCATTTCAAAATTGTTAACAATCTTCATCTTTATACTTTTCATGTCAATATTGACCCATTTATAGTTTAACCTAGCTATTAAATCTATAATTCTTTTCATGTCAATCTTGACCCAATTGTAATTTGACCTAGCTATTAAATCGAAACTGACATTTTTTCTTCTTAGAAACTGACATTTTACTGTTCAGTCAGACTTCTTAAACTGGTAGTCAATATTCATGCTAGAAATGACAGCTTCACTTTGTGTAAGACATTTTTATAAAAAAAGTACAACTGTTCTTTATTACTTGGATATATAAAGGTATATAGTAAAATGTTGACTCTTACCTGCATACTATATAGTAGTGTCATATGGAAGCACCAGGATCCAAGACCAACGGCTGAAACAAACATTCAAAATGTCATATCAAATATGTGAATTAACTAAAATGTGCACGTTTACAAAGTTTGAGATAACTCCTACATGTATGTATTAAAGCCATGGACTTGCTGGTGTTGTGAAATGTCTCCAACCACAAAAAGGCTTATAGACATCAGAAAAATTGGGTCCTGTTCAGTACATAATTATTTGTTAGATGAATAACAGTTTGATACAAAGTCAAAACTCATGACTCAAAAGCAATGTTTTAAGAGGAGAACTGTGATATACATATATAGCAAAGTGTTGAGGACAGTAATCTGTAAACACAATTACATCCTAAACAATTCCTTATATTCTTAATGTGTATAATCAGTGTTAGCACCTATAGCTATTTCCAGAATCATGCATTACAAAAAACATGTTTAACCCTGCCACATTTTTGAGCCTGTCCAAAGTCAGGGGCCTCTGGCCTTTGTTAGTCTTGTATGATTTTTAATTTAAGTTTCTTGTGTACAATTGAATTATACACAAGAAACTAAAATTAAAAATCATAAATTCAGAATTTAGTATGACGTCCATTATCACTGAACTAGTATACATCTTTGTTAAAGGGCCAGCTGAAGGACGCCTCCTGGTTCGGGAGTTTCTCGCTGCATTGAAGACCCATTGGTGGCCTTCGGCTATTGTCTGCTTTATGGTCAGGTTTGTTATCACTTTGACACATTCCCCATTTTCATTCTCAATTTTATTACAATTTGAAGCAGGTTATTTCCCTTGTTGGGCATTTATGCTTAGACCTGCTATATGGCAATACATCTCAATAAAGAGGCAACAATTCGTGGGGTTTTAATCATTAGTGATTAAAAGGTTGATTGCTTAACGTCCAGTGGCAAATATTTCATGCGTGTTCAGGAGGAGAACAAGTTAATAATAAATTTAATAGGTAGGTCTTGTAATAGAGGTCATTCAAGTGATTAAAAGATATTTGATATAAATAAAGATATTATTAATGTTTTTTTCTTCCAGAATACTTATAATCAAGCTAGATTTATATGAAGATGGACATATTTGTAAATATAGAAAAACATTGTTTCTATCTCATTCTCAATATAAAGAAAATGTTTTAGAATTACCTCCCTTACACTGCTTTTAAATTGTCTAAATTGTCCATTGACCAGAAATACCTAGTTTTCCCCCTTTTTTGCCCCTAATTCCGAAACATTTTGAGCCATAACCCCCCAAAGTCTATACTAACCATCCCTTCATGGTATGGAAACTTGTGGTTCAATTTCAGAGAGATTCATACACTTAAACACTATAAGTTATTGTTTGAAAACTACAAAAATTATTATTTTGGGCCCCCTTTTTTTGGCCCCTAATTCCTAAACTATTGGAATCATAACCCCTAAAATCAATCCCAACCTTCCTTTAGTGGTATTAAACCTTCTTGTAAAAAAATTATAGAGATCCATACACTTAAACACAAGTTATTGTCTGTAAATTATAAAAATGCTTCTTTTTGGCCCTTTTTTGGCCCCTTATTCCTATATATTCGGGAAAATTAACCTCAAACTGAATCACAGCCTTCCCTGTGTTATATGGGAACTTGTGGTACAATGTCAGAGAGATCCATAAAGTTACACACAAGTTATTGTCTTGAAACTAGAAAAGGAAGTTAGTTTTCTCGTTTGAATTGTTTTACATTGTCTTATCGGGGCCTTTTATAGCTGACTATGCGGTATGGGCTTTGCTCATTGTTGAAGGCCGTACGGTGACCATTAGTTGTTAATGTCTGTGTCATCGGTCTCTTGTGGACAGTTGTCTCATTGGCAATCATACCCCATCTTCTTTTTTATATTGTTTTTGGTCACTTTTTGGCCCTTTATTCCTAGACTGTTTGCCCAATAACCCCTGAAAATAAATCCCAACCTTCTACTTATGATAGAACTTTTAGAACAATTGAAATACTAATAGATAAATGCTGTTTTGGCCCCTTTGGCCCCCTAATTCCTAAACCTTTGGGACCATAACCCCCAAAATCAATCCCAAGCTTCCTTTTGTGGTTATAAACATTGTGTTAAAATTTCATTGATTTCTTTTTACTTATTCAAAAGTTATTATCCGGAAACAATCCGTCTTCGGACGACGCTGACGACAACAACGCCAATGTGATACCAAAATACGACCAAATTTTTTTTAATTTTTGCTGTCGTATAAAATCTAAATCTATGTGTACAATTTGTACTATAAATGATTTTAAGGGGGAAAATTACTATCACATTGTTTGGTTGAACTATTAGTCTGGTCTTTTTTTTAAGTTTCATAATACACAAATCTTAAAACTAACATATTTCCCATTAGAATATATCTAAATACATGTATAGTGATTGACATTTGAGAATACCTACTTAATACTGATCCATTGCACCATTTGTATCTGACATTAGAGAATACCTACTTAATACTGATCCATTGCACCATTTGTATCTGTCATCCATGTGATCAATAAAGGCAAAATACAAAGCAGCCACTGAGGGTATGATGAATATGAAATTACTAATGGTATTCCCTGAAAATATAAAATTACTTACTCTAAATCTTATTCTCAATTTATATTTTACTTCTATACAGACTCATCATTGATATAATGGGGAAACTCTTATAGATAAAAGGAATAAGCAGCATCACATCAACTTTAGAAGATCAATGATACATTGAGGTCAAGGTCAAATACAGGGTGGGAAAATTTTAGACAGACATGTAAACCTTGTAATCATTCCATACACCAAATTTTGTTGACCTTTTGCATGTATAGATTCAATGATATAAAAGAAACCATGAAAACTTAATATTGACCAATGAACCATGAAAATAAGGTCAAGGTCAGAGAATACATGCCAGACAGACATGTACACCTTACAATCATTCTGTGCACCAAATATAGTTTACTTGTTGCTTTAAGTATATCAGATTAAAACATATGATCAAGGATCATATGAAGATTAAGATTATAAATCTTACTGACCAGAGTTTATAATTATAAAATATAATAATTATAATATTGGTACAAAAATAATTTAGTCTCATAAAAAAATACTTATTTGCAAACTTGCTTATAATATCATTATACACTTCATATGTAATATTCTACCAAGGGTTTTATAGTTACTAATACAAATTCTTGATTTTACTGACAAAATTTCATTTAGATTTTATCTGTAAATATATTTAATACCTAACAATCATCACATCTGTGTCCTACCGAATAAGACTATTTACCGGATTTGTTATCACATAAGCAACACGACGGGTGCCACATGTGGAGCAGGATCTGCTTATCCTTCCGGAGCACCTGAGATCACCCCTAGTTTTTTGGTGGGGTTCGTGTTGTTTATTCTTTAGTTTTCTATGTTGTGTCATGTGTGCTGTTGTTTGTTTGTCTTTTTTCATTTTTAGCCATGGCGTTGTCAGTTTGTTTTTGATTTATGAGTTTGACTGTCCCTTTGGTATCTTTCGTCCCTCTTTTATCACAACAGATGATTTTAGCAGACCATGGAAGTAGTACTACATGACATAAATTACTTATATAGCCAGACATACAAAAAAGGCACACCATTTTACAGGATAATGCCCAGTGTAAACTACACCATGTCCCTTTTTTTTTATTTCAGAAAAAAGTTATAAAAAAGATTTGAGATATAACTATAAGTGTCAGACTTTCCCAATATTTCTATCAATTTCATACATATATAATCATATACAGTAATTCCTGTATGTTGAAGTATATAAAATGTTCTTATTTGAGTTAAGAAACGGATAAGTATAGCAAGTTAACAGCTTGTTTCCAGATTCTATTTACTATTTGAACAGTGGTATTAATATGTTAATGCCAAATTGTGTATATCGTTTAACTTTAAAAATTTAAACATAAAATGATCTTTACTTTATAAAAAAGAAAATGAAAAAAAAAATTAAAAGAGAAAGGGGAAAAATGACCCTTAGTAAGATAGGAAAGTGCCATCTAAAACTTCCAGCATGAGAAGGAGAATGTATGTGAAATTAACAAAATTATGATGAAAAGAATGAGAGAAGTATAAACCAATATATTCTAAATGTCAGAGTGTAATTATATATGAAATGTTTTATATTCTGCTTCAGTGAACTTGGTTAAATATCTAACTTAATAGAGCTGAGGAAATAATTGACTTGATAAATAATTAAGACAAACTTCACAGTGTGTGATTGGTGTAAAGTACAGTATTGTATAATTCCCTGAGGGTATAAAATGTCAACATAGAATTCAGGAATCTAGGAAGTATAAAATAAACCAAGGATTTGTTACAGTTTAGGTTACTTTGATTATGTCACCAATACAGATAAATAGTATATGCAGCTTATCATGTAAAGATAAGATATTAAATACAATATCTATTGAAAAGAAAACTTTTTACATGTACGTTTGTTGATGTGTCTATTTTTCGTCCATATAATTAATAAACTAGAACAATAGTACACGTATGTGTATACATGTACATAATTGTTGACCATGCAGTTAAAGGACAGTTATTGTTATTTCTTTCTTCATAAAACTGTGTTATTGTTTTAGCTGAATAATTAATCCTGAATATATTCACAAAACCAGTTTTTTTTTGTGTAATATCTTGTGTCCGTGTTACTTCAGTTGTAGCCATGCATATAAACCTTGAAACAAATGTTTTCAAATTATAATATGTTGTTACTGATGTCAACATAATGTAGGTTTAAATAAGTTCCAAATTAATGATTTTCAACTGTTGTGTTCAAGTGTTATAGTCTCTAATTAAGGTACTAGGAAAATGGAGCTTTACAGTTTTTTTTTGTGCAATGCATTGTTACTTATGAACATCTCTATTGTGCTTTTCACATTTCAATATGTTGTTACTCAATACTGATGATAAAAGGGTTGCCATTCAGGTGTTATTGGCCTTGATTCATAGGTAAAAAAACAGGAGTCTAACTTTCAAGTTATCTCAAAATGACTGAAGTTTTGTGAAAATATTTGTGGATCCTTGTTCTGTATCAGCACTTGAGAACTGTTCAACCAATCAAATACAATTTAATGCATGGAACCTACATTAAGTGCTTTTCTGATTTGCAAATGTGAAAAACTGCCCATATGGAACTTGATCTCTTTTTTTTCATAAATATTAAACAACATATTAAAATTTGATAAATATTGGTTGAATAATTCTTAACTAATTGTGCAGAAAACACTTAAAAAGCGTTTTCCAATAAGTCAAGGAACATAACTCATAAAAAAAAAAAGATTAAAAAAGCATTGGTTGAATGGTTTTCATGTAAATGCACTCCTGACAAAACATTGGTCATTGATGTTCATTTTTTACAAATCAAAATCAATAACTGGATTTCTGTTGGATATACCCATTTAAATTTTAAGTTCAAATAAACTTAGGACTATGTATATCATCCATAATGTTAAACTAAATGGATCACCGATTTAATTAAGTTTTATTTAATTATTACTTTGCATTTTATCAAAGAGGTGTCTGCAATGATAAGAATAATTATTGATTTGAAAGCTTACCATTTGCTTACCCAATCACTTATGTTGCCTTTGATTCAAGAATATAAAAGATGTCTCATCAATTAAATCAAATTGGTTATTCATTTGTAAATGTATATATGCAATTTTTGTTCCTACTTTGCTCATTTTCATGATTTACTTTGTAAGCTTGCCGACAGACCATTTTTCAATTTGCAATTCAGCAGAAGCAAAATTTTGATGCTGAACAGTAATTTCTGAAAAGATGAATTTACTACCACATTTTAAGCTTTTTGATTCATGCGTTAAACCTATTCTGTTACATTGTATATATCAGTGAAGTTTGGGCTACTATTAGTTTAGTGAAACAAAATACTACCATCGAGTCAAACTATGCAAACTTCAGTCCAAATAAAATTCAAATAAAATTTGCTAAATTTTTATTGGGTGTAAATAAAGGTGCTGTTAATAATGCTGTACTTTCTGAATTAGGTTTATTCCCACTTTCATTGTCAGCCCTTAAAAATACAATTAATTTCTGGCTTCATATCATTAATATGGACAGTGAGAGTATGGTAAAGAAAGCATACAATGAAAACTTAAACTTTCCTAATGGTTTTTGTAGTAAACTAAAACTGTTATTAGGTAAACTTGGTTTTCAGCATGTCTGGGGAAATCAAAATACTATGTCAAAAAAAAATAATACTTTTTTCATTTCAAAAGAAATTAGAAGAGGAATTCATAAAATACTGGAAACAAGCTCTTTTTTTGTGACTCTAATAATGGTAATAGTAATGTTTATAAACCAAGCCCGTAGCCAGGAATTTCCAAGGGGGGGTTCGTTGGACTCGCAAACTCGACTTTAACAGTCACAATTCGAACAGAACATTGACTTTAACAGTGCTTATTTGTTTTCAAGGGGGGGGGGGGGGGCTACGGGTATGTAAACTAAGAACATATCGCAAAGTTAAAAATAATTTTGAATTAGAAAAATATCTTCTACTGGACCTTAACAAAAGTGTTATTTCTAAAATGGTAAAAATCAGAATTAGTTATAGTAAATTACTATTAATAGAAGTTGGTAGATATACTAGAACACCTTTAGAACAGAGAATTTGTCCAATTTGCAAGGATGGAATTGAAGATGAGCTCCATTTCCTCATTCAATGTAAAGCGTTAGAACTTAATAGAAATGTACTCTTTTGTAATTTAAGTGATATAGTTCCATCTTTTGTTAATATGTGTGAACAAGATAAGATTAGTTTCATTTTGAAAAGTAATGATATGGACATTAGTACTGTAAGTGTAGCTGGAATAAGCGATATGTATGATTTGAACATTTATTTAAAGCAAACATAATGTTGTTAAGAGCTTTTATAGTATTAAAGCTGATTGCAATAGCTGAATTAATAATATTGTATGAATAACACCTCCACACAATGTAAATATAAAATATGTATCTCTAATCATTGAGAAAATATGTTGGGTTTTTTGTTCTTTTTGTTTGTTTGTTTGTTTTTTTATTTTTGTAATTGTATTTGTATTTTGTAAATGTCGGCTGGTATCATTTCTGTATAGGAATTTACACCAATAAAATTATTTGATTTGATTTGTCTGTTCATTTAAGTGCCATTAACCAAATAAACAGACTTACTGGACTTGAGGACATTAATCTCATTACAAAACAAATGATGCGTTCATACATGTTGCTCATCATACTGCATTTCTTCTATATCAAGAATATTGCACTACTCGAAATACAAGGTTCTTACGGTTGTACTAGAATATTTTGGAGGTAAGTCCAGGGACTCATAACTTGTTGAGATTGTGAGTCCCACCAGAGTCTAACGAGTTTATGGTACAGTTACTCAAAGAGTTAAGATCTGAACTATCTTTTCTAGAAATATTTTTCATATTTAACACTCAAAAAGACTTTAAAATCGGTATTTACTGCTTCTTCGCTACGCATGCAGCATTATATAGTAAGATCAACTACTGGTCTGCTTGGAATCAGAATAAATTTTTCCAGTAGTTTGACATGCCTAAAATTTCTATGGGCATTTGCAAAATTAAGTAATCAAAAACTTCTGACTACCAATAGAGAACTATGCAATGCTGATTACACACTTTAACATTCTCATAATTGAGTCATAAATGGGTACTTATTCTCATTAATGGGTACTATTAATTATATTAAATGAGTCTAATAATGCATATGTACATGTATACCCCCAAAATGGTATCAATTGTTTGGTGATAAAAATATAAGCTTTAAATTAACATACATTCATAGCACAAACATTTAGGTAAAGGACTAAATTTTGCCTAAACAAACCATGACTGAAATATCATCAGGAAAAAAGTCATGTATATTCATGAATCTTCATTTTCAATACTGAAAATTGACATGTTAATACATTGTCATTGACCAAATATTTATAAAACTTACAAAATTCTGCAATATATGTTGTTACACTATAGTTGTCTTCACACCAATCTATTGTGGCAGTTGGAATGCCCCAAAATCCACTGGCGAATCTTGGAGCCATCACATCGAATTCCTATGGGGTTTGCCTTGATTTTTCTTTGACTTCTCAAGACCTAGTTTAAGGGCTTTTGCATGTGTCTTACTGTAAATAAAACAAGTATTCAGCACCGTTTCCTATTCTTGTCATACTATATAAAATTTCGTCCTGGTAAGTGACCATTTGACTGCGTAATTTCTGGTAAATTGCTTAGATTTGTTTTGGTAGCAGACAACATTAACAACAGGAAGTTCGTTTAGTGTACTAAGCTCCTGTTTGGTGACGGAAAGATATACGGAAAATTATTGTGAAAGAAAAAAAATTCTAACAAGTGCTAATTTAAAAGAGGCGACAGACAGGCTTTTGGAAATGTGGGGTGTAAGGGTAGAAAGACAATGGGGATGTCGGATATGGGTGATATAAAAAGGTGTGGTCTTGGGTAAAAGAGAGGAGAGAAAATAGGAAGTGGTAAAATATCAGTACAAAAAAGCTGGGTTTTAGAAATGAGCATCCCCTTGAATGCAGATATCATTGAATAAAAGGAAATAGAAGTAAAACACAAAAACACAGAGGCGGAGCTAGTATTTTCATATATTAGGCGCAGAGAGGAAGTACATCGAAAAAAACCCAAACAAGTTAACCTGAAGGGGATTGGCGGCTCGGCCTCCTCCGAAAAAGTGCATTTACATTTGTTGTCACTAGGGGATAGCTGTTAATGTCACTCATGTATCATGATTCTTTTAGTGCAATGATTTGATTTAGCAATAGTAAATAGTATTTTTGAAAATCATATAAAAATCTTTGGAAAAAAGAAACCGTGACATGGAAAAACCCCTGTCTTAATATGTTTATCCACCTGACTGACCCATTGATTCAGTATTAATCAAATTTTAATAGAAACTGACATGCAATAAGATTAAATTGGTTATGTCAAGAACAAAAATTGCACGATAAACGAGACGACCCTTTCCTTTCGTATTGTTTAGTTTCCTTTCGATCGTAGATCATCCCGAAGTGTATAATTCTCAGTTGGTTCGATATGTAGGTGTTTGCAATCGTTTAGGATGTCAATAATAAAACATAAATAATCATTACTGACAAAAATTAAACTTTAATAGCAGAGATATGCGTATTAAAAAATTGGCCAAAATATTTGCTTTATTTAAATTGACTGAGGTATTTCGCACTAACATAACAGTAGGATACATGGTGTGTATATATAGTGGTTAACGCATCTGACTACTAGCACAAAGGTTCCTGATTCGATTGTAGGTCCGGGAAGAAAAATTTCTTGACCTGAATTTTCGGATCTACCTTGACACCATTTGTGAGTATGGTATTGCGAGACGATGATAGTCCATAAATGGCTGACCCATGTTAAGAGAGAGAGAGAGAGCCATAACATCTCTTTCAGGTAAAAACACCATTGTATATTTCGAAAAAGAGCAGGCAAATGTGGCATGATTGCCAATGAGAAAAGTCTCAATAAGAGACTTAACGTCACAAAAGTTTAAGCAACTTAGATGTGTTCGTATATACGTCTTTCGACAACGAGCAAAACCTCTATGCCGACTAGGAAACTATATCGTAAAGGCTCAGAAATAACAAAAAATACAAATAAGTAAACTCTGAGACTATACTATAACACTATGTGTTATAGTAGTCTCAGGTAAACTTAACGGCCTGATTAATTTACAAAGGTTTAACATCTCCCTATCCACGGACAGTGGTTTAACAGCACAACATAAGTTTTTTTTTGTATGATAATATTGTTTATTACGCTTGAAGCAATGCTGAAATTTTTATCTTGTTTCTAATTTTCTTATATATGTTAGTGTGTTTTTGTGACATTGCCAATGAAAAATAAACCTTTATAAAAATGTCTTCCTGTTCTATTTATGACGTTGCTACATAAGATCTGTTATGAAGTACAACAACCCATATCAAGTCTAGAGGATTTCTTATCTGCAGATTTAAATTGTTTAACTCATTGATCCTTTAAATACACTTCTTCTTAAATTAAGGATGTCAATTTTACATTGAGTAAGATATTTGTGTATTGTTTTTATCAGTACTAAAATTGGTGTGCTTGCTTATTAAATAAAACAAATGTGCTTTGTTATAAAACCTAACGATCCTACATCCTTTCGATATCATGCACTTATATTATGTTGGTAATGCTCAAGGTCAGACTTTTCTCAGACTGTTAACGGCGTCCTTACACTAAATCCTGTGGAGCAATATATCACAAACATGTCTATTCCCAACCGCATGATAAATGCACCTGTTCCCAAGTTAGGGGTCTGTAATTCAGAGGTTGTCTTTAATTTCTGTCTGTCATATTTGTATTTAGTTTATAGTTTTGTCGTAAATCTAGCCAATGTGTTTTCTAGTTTGAATTGCTTTGTCATGTCGACACTTTTTACAGCTAGCTATACGGTATGGGCTATGGGGGTTGTTGTAGGCAGCATATAGACCTATACTACCATATTTCCTTTTCTATATTATCATACTGAGCTTGGTTTCAGTAACTGCAATCTATTTAACACCGCTATTCTAAAGTACTTGTATCTGAAATGAGACCACTATCTAACAGAGAAGACATAACGTGAAGTGAAGCAGTTATAGATAACTGTACGGTCTTCATCAATGAGTAAACACTCATACCTCTCTTTCTGTAACATTTTTATAGTTACTTAATTCTTTCTGTAACTTTTGGTAATTTACAGAAGTAAGTGAAAAGAAACCGAGTTCCCCTAGATTTAAAAAAACCTTTCAAATCAGGTACTTCGTCGAAAAAGTGATTGTGATCTACATTGAAGAGATTGAAAGAAACAAACAACATATAGACATAAAGCAGACCCCCCCCCAAAAAAAAAAACAACAAAAAACAAAAACAAAAACAAAACAAAACAAAACAAAAAACAAAAAAAAAACGTATCACAGAGAGCAACAGAAATAAACAACATGATGACATATATATAGTAGAGGACAACAAAAGAAAAAAATCAAACAAGAAAGCAACAAAAATCAAAGAATATGAAGGCAAATACTAATAGTAGAGGGCAGTAGAAGCAAACAACATAAAGACATATAGTAGAAGGCAACAAAAGCAAAGAACATAAAGACTCATAGTAAAAGGCAATAGCAACAAACAACATAAAAAAAGCAATATCAGTATTACGCTGTTCAAAATGCATAAATCTATTAAAAGCAAACCAATCTGGCTAACAAACTAAAACCGAAACATATCAACTATAAGAAGAAAACGACGGATCAATAGAAACACTATAAACTGCAACAAAATCAAATACCAACAAAGGCATATAGTAGATGGAAACAAATACAAACAACTCGAGGGCATTAAGTAGAGGGCAACATTCACAATCAAAATACAGACACAGAGGTCAACGTATTTTAAAATCAAATCTGCATGTGCTATTTATGTAAAGAAAAGAAGAATATTCATGACACAGTTGACAAAGTAATTACTAGTAACATATATCCAAAGGATACGAATCAGATGAAATCAATAAAAATAACTTCTTAAGAGAGAATAGGATGTCGTATACTGTGCTCAAATGAAACTATGAGAAAACTACATTGATTCACATACTTTATTTACAAATGTTTTGACAATATCACATTAGGCTTGTTGGATGTTGTGTTATTCGTAGTGGTTTGTCTTAGTTTTTACACTTGTTTTTTCCCAGTTGACAATTTTTGGACTTTTGACTGTCAAAATTTGTTTTAGTGATTCGTATACTTCTTATTTTTTAAAAATTATTTACGAGTCCCAAAGCTCTTTTATTAAAACTTATCTGGTAAAGTAAATTGATTATTGTTATCGAATCGACCAGATTATAAAAAGTTTAGACAAAAAAGTAATTCAACACATAATTATATCGTTGGGATATAGTTTCTTTCTTGAAATCATATGAGTGTGGTATTGATATTAATGATGAAAAAGTTTGTGTTTTTTTTTATTATGCTGATGATGTGGTTTTACTAGCAAAAAGTAAAATCACAAAAATACTGAAACGATGAAAAAGAAATACAAACTGCATAAGATATATGGTGATGAGATAATTGTATGACAGTTAATTCTAAAAAGTGTAATATTGTGCATTTTAGAACACCTTCTGTTAATAAGTCACATGTTGAATTTAAATGTTGGAATGATATCATTGAATATTCTACTACTTATACATATTAAGGTTTAGTTTTAAGTGAACTTTTAGATTATAATGTAACTGCTAAAGTTGTTGCAGCTTCTGCAAATAGATCATTTGGCCTTGTTATAGCTAAGTGCATCTTAGGTGGTGCTACTCACAATGTCTTTTCGAAATTATATAAAAGTTTGGTGCTTCCAATTGTTGAATATGGTGCTGGTATTTGGGGTTGCAAAAACTTTTCTCTTATCAATGCCATCCATAATAGAGCTTGTAGATTTTTCTTGGAGTTTGAAAATATACTCCAAATGCTGCAGTTGCAGGTGATATGGAGTGGATACCTATCTTTCAAAAACAATGACAATGCTTAATTCGACTATGGTGCCGTTTGAACAATATGAGTTCTGATCGTTTAAACAGAAATTTTTTCATGTGGGCAGATATTTTGAGTAAAAAACATGAGTGTAAAAAAAAAGTTGGAATTTTTATGTAAGGAAAACATTTTCTGAGTGGAAGGCAAAACATTTGTGTATCATAACAGAATATGTTGATAGTACCTTAGTGGTCAATACTGTTACGCCTACAATGTTTAGTAAATATGTCGAACAGTGGCAATGTAATTAACAGTCAGAGAAAGGTTTATCTGGTAAAGGTGGTAACAAACTTCATACATATAATCTATTTAAGAACAGTTTTGAAACGGAAACTTATTATAAAATTCCAATGCAATTTTCGCAAAGGAGTTCTTTTGCCAAATTTTGATGTGGTGTAGCAACACTATAGAAACGGGGAGATTTGAAAAATTGATTTTGAAAGATCGAGTCTGTGTTAATTGTATGAATATTTTAGAAGATGAAACCCATGTTATTTTATCGTGGCCTTTATATGACGATTTTAGAAGAAAAAAACATGTTTGAAGAAGCAACACATTTTGATAGTGGTTTTATGTCTTTTGATGATAAACAGAAATTTGTGTTTTTATTTACAGATAATATTATGATTCGTAGCTGTGCCAAAGCCTGTAACCTTGTAGAAATGTTTTATACTGTAAATAATGTTCTTCTCAATATGTTTTATAATATAGATGAATTTTTTATATATTGTTTTAAATATTATATTCTCTTACAATTCTGTACAGAATGACTCTCTTTTTATATCTATAATTTTACATTTAATGTAATGTTGTATTATATATTATTGAGAGATGAGACTTAAATAAAATATTGAAATTGAAATTGAATTGTGATTTGTTTTTTGTTTTTTGTTTATATCTTTTTCAAATTATCGCTATTTCTTTTCACAAATTTCAGTAGCAACAATAAATGCTTTATAGATTATTCTATACCCTAATCATCAATTCAACTGCTTTTAAAATAACTGATTAGTAAGTAACAGTCCCCTTGTGAATAGTATATGCATGTTTTAAGCGCGGCACAAATATTAGATAACATATAGTAAATAAACATAATTATTCCACGTGGCAGCACGGTGATGACATGTATGCAGTACATAAAACGATAACTGTTTAATTAGACTATAGAATGATTCTCCATGTCACTCCCTAAAATTCATTATTGCTATGGTCAACTTGGTAGCAAATTGGTCGCAAACAACATATTTGTTTTTAAGGATTACAAATTGCTTTACAAATATTTTTTTTATGATTTGGAGGAGACATCTCTTCCAGCACTATGTGATTAGGAA
The DNA here is from genome assembly GCF_965363235.1 of Mytilus galloprovincialis. Lineage (NCBI taxonomy): Eukaryota > Metazoa > Mollusca > Bivalvia > Mytilida > Mytilidae > Mytilus > Mytilus galloprovincialis. The sequence goes on from NC_134840.1 coordinate 15,116,217, forward strand.
CATGTACAATTAACACTAATAACAATAACAGTTATAAACAAATCTACTAAATACTAAAAATAAATAAATAGAATATATGTGACAGATTTAAAATATTTCCATGTTTTACAAAATGTCCCTTTTCATTGCACATGATTTATAAACAACAAACTAGCATTATTGGTGGAATCCAGGGAATGACAACACAAAAACAAAATGGTTAACTATTGGGTTGCATAAACCCTTAGATAATTTAAAAGAAATTAAACATGCCATACACTATGCTTTTAACAGAGCGAGTTGCACTCTAAGTTCTTGAAAAAAGGGTGTTGTTTGACAGAGCAAGTTGCTCTGTACATTCTTGAAAAAGATTGTTAGAATCTAAATTATAATATAAGTCAGCATTTATATACAACTTGAATGCCGTCATCCAGATTACCTATGCTGTATGTGTAACACGAACTCCCTTATTTATTATAATCCGATGATAGCAGACATAGGATTCTATCATCCAACTGAAACTGAGTACATTTGTAAGTCATAGTCTATTACGTTATAAAATAGATGATTTAAATTTTGAGGTTTCAATATAAAACATGAGTTTGTCGTATAAACATCCTGCAATGGTGAATATACCGTTTGCGGAATATTTCGGTATCAAAATATCATTTTAGATATACAATGTAGTGAATGTACTAAATACTATATATAGTATACACAAATACTAGCGATCTCTCGTAAATAATACATCTTCACAACTACAGAATTTTACAAACAATAAATCTGATTTTCAAATGTATTATCAGAGGACATTAATGAAATAGTTAATGTATCATTCACGGTATTACTATACATTCATATGACAAAAAATAATACATCAGTAAGTCAAATAAATATAAGTCGATACATATATATATATATATACAAAAAAAGTTTCTTTTCAAGCGGTGTACAGAATTGTATGTTAAAAATTAAATACACAAAAAGAGTTTTAAAAGCAGCATTGTCTAGCGCTTTCATCCATCTTGGGACTTTTCAAGACTATAGTTTTATAACGATGCTTTGGTGCATTTTTCGAAGGACAAAAGAGGTTTAAAGAATTTGTTAGTGTCCTTATTACAAATTTCATCATCGAAATGATCACAAGTGCACTTGCTAGGTGACCAGTATGTTGATGATCCGCAGGTTTGAAAAACCAATTTTCCATTCGAACATTGATAAAACTTAGAACAGTCATTTTTGTCTGGAAAGTATGCTTCACTTTGTGGATCATCCTTGCAATCAGGTACATAATCTATAAAACAGAAAATGTGGATGTAAATGACTCCCTGTCTCTCTCCCTGTCTAATACATGTATATTATTACGTCGAAAATAAATGATCAATACTTAATTGTAGAATTAAACATGAAAAACAAAGACCAACTTTATCCCGAATCATTCATACTTCAAATCTAATGGTTTTGATTATTTATATTTATCTTAATATATTTCCCTGTGTAACAAATGAATTCATGAATCCAAGAGTTTATCTAAATTTGCGTATTCTAATATTTTATCAGCTTAACGAAGAAAATGCAAGAATGAGATCTAAAGGAATTGTTTTGCCTTTACTCTTAATGTTATTTTTGTCTCTAAAAAGCTACATTGTTTTTGCCATACTTTTAGTCCGTGGCGTGATCGATGTCAACGACTGAACTTGAAAACTGTTAGCACGGACCCACTTACATATTTTTGTGTTTGGCAATTGCGGGTCCATAATTATCAAGTGTTGAAAATGGTCAATATATTACTAGTACTTACCCCCTTCACATGCAGGTATAAGGATCGTAGATGTCAGGTTATCAGCAAGTCCCGAATCCGTCATTAGTGGAACACAAGATATAGTCATATTTCCAGATAACCAAGAAGCAGGAATTATCGCGTCAGCTGAGACAGTGGTACCACTTTCCTGATGATTGTCGCTACATACATTTATGTTAGGTATCATACGTGAGGATCCACCATCGTTCACAAACAAGGCCAAAGAGATGGCCACGCAAGTTTTTATCATCTCACAATGAACATGAATGCTGTCATTAATTCGTGAAACACTGTGCTGTAGCTGTGGGTCTTTTATAAAAACAAAGAAAACTAAAAGGCTTGCTTTCAACAAATTTAAAGTAAATTATCATATTATAAGCTCGCCTTGGGAATATGAGGTCTTTGGTGGTATACGATTTGAAAATTGATATTTTCTGCGTTTACATTAATTTAAAACACATTTTTTTGTTTAAGAGGTTAATAGTTGGAACAGAGTTATCGGCTAGGAGTTAGACTGATGTGTCTGGAATTAGTGTTATATCTGAACTGCAAATTTACCTTTTTGCGTTTTTTGTCTTTGATTTATGAGTTGAAATACCCCTTTGGTATCTTCCGCCCTATTTTTCCGTGTTAACAAGCACGTAGATATCTGACTCGGTATGCCAGGCCATAACAAAGCAATGTTCATATACACAACAAATTAATCTGTTATTGTCCAAATGTTCATGAAACTATTGCCACATTATTATTAACATAATTCTTATCCTTCTTCTCATCATCGGATAAAAAAGTATAACACCTTAACTAATCATAATACTCAGCCTTACATATTGCAGTAAACTATATCACAATAACGTATTCTAACCAAATAAAGTGCCGGGATTTTCGAAAGAGAAAACAAAGAGAGAAAATAAAAGTATGAAGACAAAAATAGAAAAAGGACAGGAAACTTTGTAACCAATAGTTAAAATCTCCAACTTTTGTTATATCTTAGTTGCTGGCTATATCACATTTTAAAAGAAATTGTACCAATTCAGAATTTTGAAAGTTGTTTTCCGATTGTTTGGTGTCTTAGAATTTTATATGTTGTCATTTGATAAAGAGCTTTCCGTTATGAAATTTCTGTGAGTTCAGTATTTGATGTTTTTGAACTTTAGAAGTTGCCATTTGATAAATAACTTTCCGTTATGAAATTTCCTTGAGAAAATAAAGAGAGAAAATACCAATGTGAAGACAGGAATAGAAAGAGGACAGAATAGTTATCAAAGGTACCAGGATTATAATTTAGTACGCCAGACGCGCGTTTCGTACATAAGACTCATCAGTGACGCTCATATCAACATATTTATAAAGCCAAACAAAGACAACTTTGCAGCCAAAAGTAAAAATCAATAAGTTTGTTATATCTCAGTTACTGGTAATAACACCTTTTAGAATAAATTGTATCAATTCAGGAACTTGAAAGTTGTTTTCCGTTCGTTTGATGTGTTTGAACCATATATGTTGTCAATTTGATAAAAACATTTCGTTTTTAAAATTCATTGAGTTCGGTATTTTTGATATATTATATACATGATCCTGTACGACATCACAATAGAAGAAATAGTTCTAAAATCGTGTTATTTATAACAAAGTCTTTGTATTTCACTATTTGTTGTTTCTACTTATGTGCATACCTTTTAATTTTATTTCAAATTCGCTAGACAAAACGTTTCCGTCATCATGTTCTATCGTGATCTCGTAAATCCCAACACTATCACATGTTGCTCTCCCCTTCATGAAACGCAATTGTTGGTCAGTTCTTGAAGAGTTGAAGTTGATTATCCAACCCCCATTTTGTTGCTCAAACTCATCAGATGAAACATTGACTGAAAAACCTTGAAGTACACTCAAATATTGAGATGACAACTGTCTGACATGTATACCTGACGGGTTACTGGTAAATTTCTGTGTATAAGGAATACACATTTGTTCTCCTACCCTTGCGATAGATATATCGTTTTCACATTTATCTAAAACAACAATAAATTTAAATAACAACAGGTTGATTTGAACAGCACATATAGGCTCAAAACAACCCTTACCATACAAAAAAAAACTGAAAATCGAATGGTGACTTGATCGTTAATCAAGCGAGTATATAATGATACACATATTATTAAATACATGAATATTGACAGCTACAATGTTGATATTATAGTAAGACTATTTTCATAGTATTCAACCATATTTGATGAATAAAAATGCACAACAAAAAGTCCCCCAAAAAGATAAATAAATAGTTTTAAACGCTTGTTGATACAAATTCTATATTCCAAATTAGCATACTAATACTTCGCCGTATTCTTAACTATTCATACTAAATTGAGATCAAGAAATTCATCTTAAAAACAAAATAAACAAGGTAAAACGTAACATCAAATAAACTAAAACTGTAAAAATCTCAAATTAAAAAAGAAAAGAAAAGAATAAATATAGATTTTTTTTTATACATCACAACTCTTATAATCACAAACCCTTTAAATGACAGTATCAAGTCATGTTAATGATAGTTTTTATCCTTTTGTTTCATGTGTTTGAGCTTCGGATTGTGCCATTTAATAAAATTAATTTCATTGTATTTTTATTATTACTTTTTATAATACTTAGCTGATTTATATATTCTGTCTTTTAGTGCTTAAGTATGACAAAGTGCATTTAAAGTGTTGCTTAATGAATAAACCGCATCCACATTGTGTTTGAATCGATGCATCGTTTGACTGAATATCAAATATAGATGATAGAGGTTGTGTTTAATTTAAACTGTCGAATTTGTGTGAAGTATTTGACTCCAAAAGTTAACAAAATCTCAATCATTCATGCCATTACATGTAATGCTCTAGTGCATACATATTTTAAAAAGGCTTATCGTTTTACCACATGCTTATGCATTTTCGTTATTTGAAAGTTCGATAATGTATGAAAATCCTATATTAATTCATGTTTATGAATACGTAATACAAGCTTACAGAAATGTTTATAACAAACCAACAATAATTTAATTTGTAAATCATCAAGTTTTTAGTTAATCTACCAGTACCAATGGAAAAACTTACCCGGAAAATCCGGAAGGTCATCTGTAATAGCAGTTGGAGTATCTTTCGAACCTGGAATGGTACCTTTTAAATAAAGGAATTTGACACAAACTTTTAAAGGATTTCTGCATGTCAAACAAAAGATACTATTTTTTAATGCAATTTTAATTATATTTTTTAAAATACAGCTAGCATTTTTAAGAGACAGCGTTAAATAATTGGGACATTCAAACTAGCCAACTAGCGTGTTGTAGTTTGCATACTGTTGTTTGTGTTTTGGTCGTTTATCACTTTTTGCCATGGCATTGACGTTATGAATTTGACTTGAGTTTGATTATTGCTTTGGATTCTTTCGCCTCTTATCGTGAAAACTACAACACAATTTACTGGTACTACATATAAGATTTAACACGTATAAATCTAATATATGTGAAGCCTAGACAACGTATGGTTTTTCTACTTGTAATATAACATTTATAACTTTTCCAAATAAAATATTTTTAGTGAAAATCAACAATTTGTTATATGAAGTAGACGACATAACAATTCTGCGAATCGACATTCTTTCACAATATCATAGATAAATCTCTATGGAAACATTATCAATGTCACAAACAAAGCCTTATACAAATCATTTATAATGTATAACAATTTGAATGCATAACTATCACGGTTTTACTTGAGAATAATTTAAGCACATCTGAATGCGTAACAAGCACGGTTTCATTTAAAAAAAAGGAATAAACAGTACACACACTCTTCAAATAAGACTGATCGAGCATTTCAATCTTCTTGGAAACTGAAATGGTTTTCATCTTATCGCAGAATAAAAGGCGAAAAATTGCTAATGTTAGTTTACAGTATTTTGATTATTAGCAATTAATAAAAAGTGATTGTTCTGAAATTCTATATCTCATATTAGAAAAGAAATAAAATTAGTGCAAATGAAAATAATATGATCCCTGGTAAATTCATACAACGACTTTCAACTATCAAAAGACAACTTAGCATGTTTAAACACAAAACAAACCGTCAATAAAAACATATGAATAATTAACTTTGGTTTTGTTGAACTGCAACATTTGCACAATATCTGTTTATTGATGTATGCTTTCAATAGTTTGTGTCCGTTTATGGATAATCTAGTTCATGTTCTATTTAAATTAATATTGAAAGAGAAATAATCGTCCTGATTTCTATCAACACAAATTTGAAAGATATATTTCGCAGTATCAATTACGTTTGGCCTCTATTGATTTTTCTTGATGCATATTATGTGTTGTTACCTGTTTTTGTTTATTAGCACTAGACGTCAGAAATGCAGAATTATGAAAAATAAAGTTTACAGATTTGAAAAAGACATGTGGAAAAAAATCTGAAAAATCTAAAGAAAAAATAATTGTCAAAATAAGATTGTGCTCAGACATTACCCTGAACCTGATGCGACGAGAGGTTTAGCTTATATAAAACCTGGTTTAATCCATCCTTTTCTTCATAGAAAAATGCACGTACCAATTCGCGAATATGACAGTTGTTATCAATTCGTTTGATGTGTTTGAGCTTTTGATTAGGGACTTCGTTTTGAATTTTCCTCGGAATTCAGTATTTTTGTGATATTACTTTTTTGAATTATTCGAAACTCTAAGGATTTCTACCACAAAAAAAATTACCTTAGCTGTATTTGACAAAAACGTTCGCAATGTTACGTTCGTCCTCGTTGCTCTTCAACTTCGTATTGTAATTTTGCCTTTTTACTTTTAGATTCCCGCGTCAGCTGATATCTTTGATGAGTTTCATAGACACAAAACACTTACTTTATATGGTTATTTGCTTTACATACCTAAGAAATATTTATTTTGGATGACCCATGCCGCAACGCCGGATATACATCCGATTAAAACAATAAGAATGATTATTCTCAAAGGGCAGTTCTGAAATAAAAATAAAACAAAAATAATAAAATAAGATACTATAGGAAAGAGAAGGACAGCGATGAATAAAGCAAGACTCAGATTGGCAAATAATTCTTAGGACGCAGACGAGTTATTTTTATCTGCTGTACATTTTGATGGACATAACATATACTCAGTTTTCAAATGAAATTGAGATTTCTATAACATGTTATTTGGCATATTTCAAAGTGGAACCAGCTCTTCAATATTTATAAAATTATTATGACCACTACATTATTCATAAAAAGGAATTCATGTATTGTTTGTTATCTTACTATCATACTTTTTTTTTAATTTCTACTGTAAACACTGACCTCGTCGCATGTTTGTATCTAAAGTTTTATGAATTTCTATCAAACCAACGCTTCATCAGTTTGAATAACAAAACAGTTGTATTTTAAAACAATTCTGCGAAGAGAGACAGTAATGTCGAAAGGGAAAGTCAAACTCTTACTTCTAAAACCAAATGATTTTTTATGGCAAACAAAAAGATAAAAATCTCGAAAAAATAAGCAACACTGTACAAAATAAAACATACAAAACTTAATACTGAACAACATCAAACCGACGAAACCAACCAGATTATAATCTTAGTTGATCTAGAAGACTACGTAAATCCTGCTCTGCATTTTGTACATGTGGCACCCGTCGTGTTTCTTATTAAAGTACAAACCCGATGATAAAGATTTCTTTAAAAATACTAGTTTGGAGTATGAAGTCTCTTGAATTTTATTTCAAAAGGGGGAATGGATTCCTGTCTGAAACAGAATGAAACTCGCTAGTAAGATATCATGAGGCATAATTTTTGATGCACTTAAATGTCATCACATACTTGTGATAGTTATTCTCTATTGAACTGTCATCCAGTTTAATTGTTTGCATAAGGGTTTGTGAGGAGAGATTAGGTCTGTTTGTAGTATTATTCTAGCATATCTCCTTTGAAATTTTAAATATCATATTTAAACCATCACAGCTAGCGATCAATTAGTGGTGAGATTGACCATTAAAGCATAATTTTCTGAAGTCTAGATTTAAAAACTTCTTAATCTTTATTAGTAGATATAGCCTAAATGAAATTTCAAGCAGATCAAATAAATTTGGTTTGACCATGTCAGGGAAAATTCAATTTAAATGCTAAGAGCATATTATCATCTTCAATTACAATAAATAGTTTGCTAGATGTATATTAAAAACAAAACCTACCTTTTTACTCTTGTAATGTTTTTCCAGGTCCTAAAAATAAGAAGACTTATTAGATTTTCACTTCGATTGGCCTCTGAGACAAATATCCTTCTAATGTATATATAAGAAGATGTGGTATGAATGTCAATAAGACAACTCGCAATTCAAGTCCCAATTTGTAAAAGTAAACAATTATAGGTCAAAGTACGGACTTTAGATGCATGAGTTTTTATGTCAGTTGTTATTGGCGCTGAACAATCTGTCAGTACTCTCAGATCTGTACTTAGTGTCTTTTTATTATTGGGATATACAAGTACTCGGTCACGTCCACGTGTTTTTGTTGTATGTTTTTATATTTGTATTCATCTGATGAGTTAAGCTTTTTTTCAACTGATTTTTAGCCATGGCGTTGTCAGTTTGTTTTAGATTTATGAGTTTGACTGTCCCTTTGGTATCTTTCGTCCCTCTTTTATAGTTTGTTCTTATGTTGTACTTCTACCTAACTGTCCAGATTAGGTGAAGGGTTGCAATCTCGTTAACATGCTTAACCCCGCCTTATACTATATGTATGCACCTGTCTAAAGTCAGAAGCCTGTAAATCAGCTGTTGTTGTATGTCGTATGCTGTATTTGGTAAAACTTTAATGAATTTTGGTCCTCAATGCTCTTACACTTCGTACATTATTTGGCTTGTTGGAGACGAAACGCGAGTCTGGCGTAAATACAAAATGTAATCCTGGTATCTATGATGAGTTTATTTGCTGTGTTACATAATTGTTTTTTGTTATTTTATTGGACATTGATTAAGCCGTTTTCTCGTTTAAATTGTTTTACATTTGTGATTTCGGGGCCTTTAATAACTGACTATGTTGTATGGGCTTTAGACATTGTTAAAGGCCATACACTGATTTATAGCTGTTAATTTCTGTGTCATTTGGTTTCTTGTGGAGAGTTGTCTCATTGGCAATAAAACCACATCTCTTTTTTATTTTATATTCAACAGCCTTGTCTCACACCGTACAACAAGCTATAAAGAGTCCCAAAACCCAAAAAGTGTAAAACCATTCAAACCTTCCCCCTTACCTGAAACAATAGTGTGATATCACAACACAGAAAGACACACTAGAACATATTATTCAAAAGATATATAAACAAAAATAAGTAAGCATTCACTGAACGAATAATTATTAACTATGACACAATGTAAAAACAAAACTAGAATTGCCATTGCAAGCAATAGCGGATGTCACCCTTCCCCTATTGCCACTAAGCGGCAGCCATTTGAAAACAATTTAACAGTGAATGCAGATCAACGCATTGCGATATATCTTTCTGTAAATTTTCAGTACACTTTGAGCAATGTCAAAAGTATCACATTTCTGCTGTTTCCATGGCAACGGCAGCCATTGTGAAAATTCCAAAGTCAAAAGTCTCATCTATACCTGCCAGTTAACAATAATATTAAGTTTCATTAAGTTTGGAGCATTTTGAAAATATTTGACATTTCTGCAGTTTCCATGGCAACGGTGGCCATTTTGGAAATTCCAACTTCAAAAGTCTCATGCAGACTTGACAGTGAACAAATATATTAAGTTTCATCAAGTTTGCAGCATTTTGAAATTTTTGAAATTTTTGACATTTTGGCTGGTTTCTATGGTAACACAGACCGTTCCAAATTTCTAATGGCAGATACTACATTGGTACATGGGAGGGAACATACCATCAGAGTTTCAATGGATTTGACCTACCATATTAAGAAAGTAAATGCCACTTTTAGGTGTTTTTTGGACCATTTTGACCTGTTTTGCCTTGTTTCCATGGTAACACAAGACATTTTCGAAATTCCAACGCCAACTTACATATCTACCAATGTTGCTCATCGTTACTGTGAAGTTTTATTAAATTTGGAGCATTTTGATATTTTGGAAATTTTTGATGTAGTATCCATGGCAACATAGTAGTTCCAATGAATACCAAAAATCATCCAAAACAAGTATATAGTGGGCACCTACATTGTATCAAAATATAATGATTCTAAGTTAAAGCATCTCCAAATAATTCACCAAAACCAAAAAGTGGAATTTTTCACATTTGTTCCGTTTCCATGGTAACGGCAGCCATTTTTAATGGTTCTATGACCTACTGCAACCCGAAATTTTTTGTTCCTCATTATAGTTGACTATCACTAAGATTGGTTCCCTTGTCTTCAAAAAATCTGCCGGACAAAAATCATTGGAAGAATAAGAATAATAACTAGAATTGCCATTGCAAGCAATAGCGGATGTCACCCTTCCCCTATTGCCACTAAGCGGCAGCCATTTCAAAATTGTTGAACAGTGAATGCACATATATTCATGGCAATACATCTTTCTGTAAATTTTCAGTACTTTCAGAGCATTTTTTAAAAATTCACATTTCTGCTGTTTCCATGGCAACGGCAGCCATTTTGAAAATTTCAAAGTCAAAAGTCTCATCGGTACTTGGCAGTTAACAATAATATCAAGTTTCATTAAGTTCAAAGCATTTTGAGAAATTTTGACTTTTTTGCAGTTTCCATGGCAACGGTGGCCATTTTGGAAATTCCAAAGTCAAAAGTCTCATTCTGACTCGCCAGTCAACTATCATATTAAGTTTCATCAATTTTGGAGCATTTTGAAATTTTTGAGATATTTGATCCTGTATCCATGGTAACAGAGTAGTTCCAATGATTGTCAAAATCAATCAAAACCTGTATATAGTGGATAACTATATTGTGTAAAAATTTGATGATTTTAAGTTCAAGCATACCAAAGTTATTCACCAAACCCGGAAGTTTTTGGAGCATTTTGACCTTTTTGCATTGTTTCCATGGAAACGGCAGACATTTTGGAAATTCCAACGCCAAATTCCACATCTACCAAAGTTGCTCATCGTTATGGTAGAGTTTCAAACAATTTGGAGCATTTTCATATTTTTGAAATTTTTGGTGTAGTTTCCATGGCAACATAGTAGTTCCAATGATTGCCAAAATCATCCAAAACCAGTATATGGGTAGCACCTTCATTGTATTAAAATATGATGATTCTGAGTTTAAGCATCTCCAAATTATTCCAAAAAAACAAAAAGTGGAATTTTTCACAATTGTTCCGTTTCCATGGAAACGGCAGCCATTTTTTATGGTCTTAGACCCTACTGCAACCCGGAATTTTGTGTTCCCTATTATACTTAACTATCATTAAGATTGGTTCCATTGGCTCCGAGAAAAGTGGCGGACAAAATAGTTGGAAGAATAATAATAATAACAAAGAAACAGAGGAAAAGCAATATGTCACCCGACATTGTCGATCGGGTGACATAATAACTAGATTTGCCATTGCAAGCAATAGCGGATGGCACCCTTCCCCCATTGCCAGGTGAGCGGCAGCCATTTTGAAAATTCCAAAGTCAAAGAGCTCATCTACAGATGTCTATTAACATTCTTGTAAAGTTTCATCAATTTTGGTGCATTTTGAATTTTTTGAAATTTTTGCTATTTCCATGGTAACGGGTACCATTTCCAAAATTCCAAAGACAGGTGCCACTCTGGGACATGCCATGTTACATATCCATGAAGTTTTAGAAGGTTTGATACTGATATAGTTGCAAGAAATTCAGCTTCAATGTGTTTTCCCATAGGGCCAATGTTAAACTTTCGCCCTGTTTCCATGACAATGGCGGCCATTTAGGAATTTCCTAATATTGTAACAACATCTAGACATACCAAGGAACATTACCATAAAGTTTCATCCAGCTAGGTCTTATAATGAAAGATTTAGAATTTGCATTTTTTTTCACATTTTATCAGTTTCCATGGCAACGGCAGCCACCTTGATGATGCCATACCCTGTTTGCAAAACTTCATATGCTGGGTAACATTATGGTATAGTTCCATGACCATTCGATCATACAGTGCCAAGATATGGCCTGGACAAAAAGCGTGGAAGAAAAATAAAAATAACTAGATTTGCCATTGCAAGCAATAGCGGATGGCACCCTTCCCCCATTGCCAGGTGAGCGGCAGCCATTTTTAAAATTCCGAAGTCAAAGAGCTCATCTACAGATATCTATTAACATTCTTGTAAAGTTTCATCAATTTTGGAGCATTTTGAATTTTTTCAAATTTTTGCTATTTCCATGGTAACGGGTACCATTTCCAAAATTCCAAAGACAGGTGCCACTTTGGGACATGCCATGTTACATATCCATGAAGTTGTAGAAGGTTTGATACTTATATTGTTGCAGGAAATTCAGCTTCAATGTGTTTTCCCATAGGGCCAATGTTAAACTTTCGCCCTGTTTCCATGACAATGGCGGCCATTTTGGAATTTCCTAATATTGTAACAACATCTAGACATACCAAGGAACATTACCATAAAGTTTCATCCAGCTAGGTCTTATAATGAAAGATTTAGAAATTGCATTTTTTTTCACGTTTTATCAGTTTCCATGGCAACGGCAGCCATCTTGATGATGCCATACCCTGTTTACAAAACTTCATATGCTGGGTAACATTATGGTATAGTTCCATGACCATTCGATCATACAGTGCCAAGATATGGCCTGGACAAAAAGCGTGGAAGAAAAATAAAAATAATAATAAGAAAAAAAGAAACGTAGAATAACAATACGTCACCCCAACTCCGTTGAGGGTGCCATAACTAGATTTGTAATTGCTAGCAATAACGGATGGCACCCTTCCCCCATTGCCAGGTGAGCGGCAGCCAGTTTGAAAATTCCAAAGTCAAATAGTGCATCTACAGATGTCTAGTAACATTTTTGCAAAGTTTCATTAAGTTTGAAGCATTTTGAAATTTTGGATATTTTTGCTGTTTCCATGGTAACGGCGGCCATTTTGAAAATTCGTAACTCAAAAGTCAAGTCTTCATAAGCTAGGCAACATTTGTTATAAGTTTCATTAAATTTAAAACATTTTGAAGTTTTTCATATTTTTGCTGTTTCCATGGTAACGGCGGCCATTTTTAATATTCCAAAGTCAAACCCCCGCTGCAATGTTTTCCCTCCATAATCATATACCATTTAATGTCTCTAGAATAAATTTAACATTGATGTTCTGGAATGTTCTGTGAAAATTCAAAGTTTTGACCTTTTTGCATTGTTTCCAAGGTAACAACAGATATTTTGAAAATTCCAACGCCAAATTCCACATCTTCCAATGTTGCTCATCGTTACTGTGAAGTTTCATTAAGTTTTGAGCATTTTGATATTTTTGAAATTTTTGGTGTAGTTTCCATGGCAACATAGTAGTTCCAATGAGTGTCAAAATCATCCAACACCTGAATATAGTGGGCACCTACATTGTATTAAAATATAATGTGTCTGAGTTAAAGCATATCCAAACAGTTCACCAAAACAAAAAACAGGATTTTTTCACATTTGTTCTGTTTCCATGGTAACGGCAGCCATCTTGAAAGTGCCAACCCCAAAAAGCAAATCTTAATATGGTGGTTAACATTTTGGTATAGTTCCATCTTCTTGGGTCCATTCACATTAGAGTTCCAGACTGGACAAAAATGTGTGGAAGAAAAATAATAAAGATAAAAAAAACAAAAAGAAACGTAGAATAACAATATGTCACCCCAACTCCGTTGAGGGTGCCATAACTAGATTTGTAATTGCTAGCAATAACGGATGGCACCCTCGTCCCCCCATTGCCAGGCGAGCGACAGCCATTTTGAAAGCCATTTTACAAAGTCAAAGAGTGCATCTACACATGCAAGTCATCATTTTTGTAAAATTTCATTAAGTTTGGAGCATTTTTACATTTTTGAAATTTTTGCTGTTTCCATGGTAACAGTTACCATTTCCAAAATTCCAAAGACAGGTGCCACATTGGTACATGCCATGTTACATATCTATAAAGTTTTATTGGGATTGATGCTATATTCTTCAAGAAAATGTAGCTTTTATGTGTTTTCCCATACGGTCAATGTTAAACTTTCGCCCTGTTTCCATGACAATGGCGGCCATTTTGGAACCTCTTGATATTGCATGCACATCTAGGCATATCAGGTAACACTTCCACAAAGTTTCATCCACTTGGGTCTTATAATGAAGAATTTAGAATTTTGAAAATTTTTCACATTTTTGCAGTTTCCATGGAAACGGCAGCCATCTTGAACCATTCCATGGTGCCTGCAACTCTTGACCTAAGTGTCCTCTATATGATAGAGTTCCATCAACTTTGGTCCATTGGATTTCCATAAATCTCCTGGACAAAATGTGTGGAAGAAAAATAATAAAAACTAGATTTGCCATTGCAAGCAATAGCGGATGGCACCCTTCCCACATTGCCAGGTGAGCAGCAGCCATTTTGAAAAAAAAAGAAGTCAAAGACGGCATCTACAGATGTCTATTAACCTTTTTGTAACTTTTTATTAATTTTGGAGCATTTTGATTTTTTTGAAATTTTTGCTATTTCCATGGTAACGGGTACCATTTCAGAAATTAATAAGACAGGTGCCACTTCAGGAGATGCCATGTTACATACCCATTAAGTTGTAGAAGGTTTGATCTTATATTCTTGCAGGAAATGCAGCTTCAATGTGTTTTCCCATAGGGCCAATGTTAAACTTTCGCCCTGTTTCCATGACAATAGCATCCATTTTGGAATTTCCTAATATTGTTACAACATCAAGGCATACCAAGGAACATTACCATAAAGTTTCATCCAGCTAGGTCTTATAATGAAAGATTTAGAATTTGCATTTTTTTTTCACATTTTATCAGTTTCCATGGCAACGGCAGCCATCTTGATGATGCCATACCCTGTTTTCAAAACTTCATATGCTGGGTAACAATATGGTATAGTTCCATGACCATTGGATCATACAGTGCCAAGATATGGGCTGGACAAAAAGCGTGGAAGAAAAATAAAAATAAAAATAATAAGAAAAAAAGAAACGTAGAATAACAATACGTCACCCCAACTCCGTTGAGGGTGCCATAACTAGATTTGCCATTGCAAGCAATAGCGGATGGCACCCTTCCCACATTGCCACTAAACTGCAGCCAGTTCGAAAATTCCAAAGTCAAAGACCGCATCTACAGATGTTTACTAACATTGTTGTAAATTTTCCTCAATTTTTGGAGCATTTTGAAGTTTTTGAAATTTTTGTAGTTTCCATGGCAACGGCGGCCATTTTGAAAATTCCTAAGTCAAAAGTCTGACCTTTACTTGCCATTGATCATTTATAATGAGTTTCATTAAGTTTGGAGCATTTTGAGATTTTTGGACATTTTTGCTGTTTCCATGGTAACGGTGTCCATTTCGAAAATTCCAACAACAGTTTCAATATCGACTTATGCCATATTATATATTCATAAAGTTTCTTTGAGTTTGATCTTATATTCCTTTAGAAAAGGCTGGTTTTATGTTTTTTCCCATAGGTTCAATGTTAAATTTTTCTCCAGTTTCCATGGCAATGGTACAGATTTTGCAGAAGCTAAGTACTGTTGGTACCTCAGGGCACCACTGCCAACATTTACATAAAGTTTCATTAGGTTGGCTCTTATAATAAAAGATTTAGAATTTGGATTTTTTTTTACATTTTTGCAGTTTCCATGGTAACGGCGGCCATTTTTTACCATTCCAATGTCTCTTGCACAACTTCACATGGAGGTTCATATTATGGTATAGTTCCATCAACATTGGTCTGACCAATTCCGAGAAATAGCGTGGACAAAATGTGTGGAAGAATAAAAATAAGAAAAAAAAGAAACGAACAATAACAATATGTCACCCCAACTCCGTTGAGGGTGCCATAACTAGATTTGTAATTGCTAGCAATAACGGATGGCACCCTCGTCCCCACATTGTCAGGAAAAAGGCAGCCATTTTGAAATTTCCAAAGTCAAAAAGCGTATCTACACATGGAAATTATGATTTATGTAAAGTTTTATTAAGTTTGGAGCATTTTGAAATTTTTGACATTTTAGTCATTTCTATGGTTACGGCGGCCATTTTGAAATTTCTAACTCCAAAATGCAATTCTGCCCATGCCAGGTATCATTTCTGTAAAGTTTCATCTAGTTTGCAGCATTTTTAATTTTTTGAAATTTTTTATATTTCTACTGTTTCCATGGTTACAGTAGATAATTCCAAAATTCTAAAAGCAGGCATCTCATTGCCATATGTCATGTTATATATCAATACAGTTTCATTGATCTCTATGCATTATTCTTAAAGAAAATGCAGCTTTTATGTATTTGTCCATTGCTCAATGTTAAATATTTGCCCTGTTTCCATGACAATGGCGGCCATTTTGGAATTTCTAAATATTATCTTGACATCTAGGCATACCAAGGAACATTTCCATAAAGTTTCATCCAGCTAGGTCTTATAATGAAAGATTTAGAATTTTGAAAATTTTTCACTTTTTTGCAGTTTCCATGGAAACGGCGGCCATTTAAAAAAATTCCAGAGTCAGATGCACAACTTCACATGGGGGTCCTCATTATGTTATAGTTCCAACATTATTGGATCACTCAATTCTCAGAAACACGATGGACAAAATGTGTGGAAGAATAATAAAAATAAGAAAAAAAAGAAACGTAGAATAACAATACGTCACCCCAACTCCGTTGAGGGTGCCATAACTAGATTTGCCATTGCAAGCAATAGCGGATGGCACCCTTCCCCCATTGCCAGGCGAGCGGCAGCCATTTTGAAAACTTCAAAGTCAAAGAGTGCATCTACACATGCAAAACAACATTTTTGTAAAGTTTCATTAAGTTTGCAGCATTTTAAAAATTTTGAATTTTTTGCTGTTTCCATGGTAACGGCGGCCATTTTGAAAATTCCAAACTCAAAAGTCAAGTCTACATAAGCTAGGCAACATTTGTTATAAGTTTCATTAAATTTAAAGCATTTTGAAGTTTTTCATATTTTTGCTGTTTCCATGGTAACGGCGGCCATTTTGAATATTCCAATGTCAAACCCCCGCTGCAATTTTTTCCCTCCATAATCATATAGCATTTAATGTCTCTAGAATAAATTTAACATTAATGTTCTGGAATGTTCCGTGAAAATTCAAAGTTTTGACCTTTTTGCATTGTTTCCATGGTAACAACAGCTATTTTGGAAATTCCAACTCCAAATGCCACATCTTCCAATGTTGCTCATCGTTACTGTGAAGTTTCGTGAAGTTTGGAGCATTTTGAGATTTTTGAAATTTTTGGTGTAGTTCCCATGGCGACATAGTAGTTCCAATGAGTGCCAAAATCATCCAACACCTGTATATAGTGGGCACCTACATTGTATTAAAATATGATGATTCTGAGTTAAAGCATTACCATACAGTTCACCAAAACTAAAAACTGTATTTTTTCACATTTGTTCTGTTTCCATGGTAACGGCAGCCATTTTTTACCATTCCAATGTCTCTTGCACAACTCCACATGGCGGTTCATATTATGGTATAGTTCCATCAACATTGGTCTGCCCAATTCTGAGAAATAGTATGGACAAAATGTGTGGAAGAATAAAAATAATAACTAGATTTGCCATTGCAAGCAATAGCGGATGGCACCCTTCCCCTATTGCCAGGTGAGCGGTAGCCATGGTTACGGTGGCCATTTTGGAAATTCCAAACTCAAAAGTCAAGTCTACATTAGCTGAGCAACATTTGTTATAAGTTTCAATAAATTTGAAGCATTTTGAAGTTTTTTGTATTTTTGCTGTTTCCATGGTAACGGCGGCCATTTTGAATATTCCAAAGTCAAACCCCCACTGCAATTTTTTCCCTCCACAATCATATACCATTTAATGTCTCTTGAATAAATTAAACATTGATGTTCTAGAATGTTCTGTGAAAATTCAAAGTTTTGACCTTTTTGCATTGTTTCCATGGTAACCAGAGCGATTTTGGAAATTCCAACGCCAAATTCAACATCTTCCAATGTTGCTCATCGTTACTATGAAGTTTCATTAAGTTTGGAGCATTTTGAGATTTTTGAAATTTTTGGTGTAGTTTCCATGGCAACGTAGTAGTTCCAATGATCATCAAAATCATCCAACACCTGTATATAGTGGGCACCTACATTGTATCAAAATATAATGATTCTGAGATAAAGCATATCCAAACAGTTCACCAAAACAAAAAACTGGATTTTTTCACATTTGTTCAGTTTCCATGGTAACGGCGGCCATTTTTTACCATTCCAATGTCTCTTGCACAACTTAACATGGCGGTTCATATTATGGTACAGTTCCATCAACATTGGTCTGACCAATTCTGAGAAATAGTATGGACAAAATGTGTGGAAGAATAAAAATAATAATAATAACTAGATTTGTAATTGCTAGCAATAACGGATGGCACCCTTCTCCTATTGCCAGGTGAGCGGCAGCCATTTTGAAAATTCCGAAGTCAAAGAGCGTATCTACAAATGTTTATCAACATTGTTGTAAAATTTCATAAAGTTTGGAGCAATTTGAAACTTTTGAAATTTTTGCTGTTTCCATGGTAACGGTAACCAATTCCAAAATTCCAAAGACAGGTGCCACTTTGAAACATGCCATGTTACATATCCATGTAGTTTCATTGAGTTGGACCTTCCTTGTTAACGGAGTATATGCTACTTTAAGGTTTTCCCATAGGGTCTAATGCTAAATGGATTTAGTTTCCATGGCAATATAGTAGTTCCAAAGATTCTCAAAATCATGTCAAACCTGTATATGGTGGACACCAACAATATATAAAAATTAAATGATTCTATGTTCATGCATACTCAAATGATTCACCAAAAACAAAAAAAATATTTTTCACATTTGTTCTGTTTCCATGGTAACGGTGGCCATCTTGAAAATGCCATACCTCGATTGCAAATCTGCACATGCTGGTTAACATTATGGTACAGTTCCATAACATTTGGTTCATCCAATTCCAAGATATAAGCTGGACAAAAAAAGTGGAAGAAAAATAATAAGAACTAGATTTGCCATTGCAAGCAATAGCGGATGGCACCCTTCCCACATTGCCAGGCGAGCGGCAGCAATCTAGAAATTTCCAAAGTCAAAGTGTTCATCTACACATTCAAATTATCATATTTGTTAAGTTTCATTAAGTTTGGAGCATTTTGAAGTTTTTGACATTTTTGCTGTTTCCATGGTTACGGCGGCCATTTTGAAAATTCCAACTTCAAATGTCAACTTTGCTTATGCCAGTGACCATTCCTGTAAAGTTTCATCCAGTTTACAGCATTTTTATTTTTTTTGAAATTTTTGACCTTTTTGCATTGTTTCCATGGTAACAACAGATATTTTGGAAATTCCAACGCCAAATTCCACATCCTACAATGTTGCTCATCGTTACTGTGAAGTTTCATGAAGTTTGGAGCATTTTGATATTTTTGAAATTTTCGGTATAGTTTCCATGGCAACATAGTAGTTCCAATGAGTGCCAAAATCATCCAACACCTGTATATGGCCGGCACCTACATTGTATCAAAATATAATGGTTCTGAGTTTAAGCATATCAAAACAGTTCACCAAAACAAACAACAGGATTTTTTCACATTTGTTTCGTTTCCATGGCAACGGCAGCCATCTTGATGGTGCCATACCCCACTGCACTATAGAATGTGGTGGTCTACATTATGGTATAGTTCCATCAATATTGTTCAAGCCAATTCCGAGAAATAGAATGGACAAAAAAGTGTGGAAGAATAAAAATAATAATAATAATAATAATAACTAGATTTGTAATTGCTAGCAATAACGGATGGCACCCTCGTCCCCCTATTGCCAGGCGAGCGGCAGCCATTTTGAAAATTTCAAAGTCAAAGAGTGCATCTACACATGCAAATCATCATTTTTGCAAAATTTCATTAAATTTGAAGCATTTTGAAAATTTTGATATTTTTGCTGTTTCCATGGTTACGGCGGCCATTTTTGGAAATTCCAACTTCAAAATGGAACTCCGCACATGTCAGTCACTATTCCTGTAAAGTTTCATCCAGTTTGCAGCACTTATTTTTTTTTGGAAATTTTGAAAATTAGTGCTGCAACCATGGTTACAGTAGATAAT
Source organism: Mytilus galloprovincialis (assembly GCF_965363235.1). Lineage (NCBI taxonomy): Eukaryota > Metazoa > Mollusca > Bivalvia > Mytilida > Mytilidae > Mytilus > Mytilus galloprovincialis. The sequence continues at coordinate 15,136,269 of NC_134840.1, forward strand.
TCCAAAATTCTAAAAGCGTACGTCTCATTGCCACATGTCATGTTATATATCAATACAGTTTCATTTACTTTGGTGCACTACTCTCTGAGAAAATGCTGATTTTATGCATTTTTCCATAGGGTCAATGCAAAACTGGGCCCCAGTTTCCATGACAACGGCGGCCATTTTGAACTATCCAAATATTGTCTTGACATCTTGGCATACTGGAGAACATTTTCATAAAGTTTCATCCAGCTGGATCTTATAACGAAAGAGTTAGAATTTTTGATATTTTAGCTGTTTCCATGGTAACGGCAGCCATTTTGAAAATTCCAAAGTCAAACTGGAAATCAGGAGATGCCAGTGAACATTCCTGTGGAGTTTCTTCCAGTTTGGACCACTTTGATTTTTTTCGCATTTGTGCTGTTTCCATGGAAACGGCGGCCATCTTTTACCATTCCATAGCAAGGTGCACAACTTCAAGTGGGGTTCTTCATTATAGTTGAGTTCCATAAACATTGGTCCGTTCAATTCTGAGAACTCGCGCGGACAAAATGTGTGGAAGAAAAATAAAAATAACTAGATTTGCCATTGCAAGCAATAGCGGATGGCACCCTTCCCCTATTGCCAGGTGAGCGGCAGCCATTTTGAAAATTTCAAAGTCAAAGACCGCATCTATAGATGTCTGTTAACATTGTTGTAAAGTTTCCTTAATTTTGGAGCATTTTGAAATTTTTGAATTTTTTGTAGTTTCCATGGCAACGGCGGCCATTTTGGAAATTCCGAAGTCCAATGTGTTATCTTTACTTGACATTGATCATTTATAATGAGTTTCATTAAGTTTGGCGCATTTTGAGATTTTTTTACATTTTTGCAGTTTCCATGGTAACAGTGTTCATTTCGAAAATTCCAACTACAGTTTCAACATCGACTTATGCCATGTTATATATTCATAAAGTTTCTTTGAATTTGATCTTATATTCCTTAAGAAAAGACTGGTTTGATGTTTTTTCCCATAGGTTCAATGTTAAACTTTTCTCCAGTTTCCATGGCAATGGTAGAGATTTTGCGGAAGCTAAGTACTGTTGGTACCTCAGGGCACCACTGCCAACATTTACATAAAGTTTCATTAGGTTGGCTCTTATAACGAAAGATTTAGAATTTTGATTTTTTTTTACATTTTTTTAGTTTCCATGGTAACGGCGGCCATTTTTTACCATTCCAATGTCTCTTGCACAACTTCACATGGCGGTTCATATTATGGTATAGTTCCATCAACATTGGTCTGACCAATTCCGAGAAATAGCGTGGACAAAATGTGTGGAAGAATAAAAATAAGAAAAAAAAGAAACGTACAATAACAATATGTCACCCCAACTCCGTTGAGGGTGCCATAATAAGAAAAAAAGAAACGAACAATAACAATATGTCACCCCAACTCCGTTGAGGGTGCCATAAAAAAAGAAACGTAGAATAACAATATGTCACCCAAACTCCGTTTAGGGTGCCATAACTAGATTTGCGATTGCAAGCAATAGCGGATGGCACCCTTCCCCTATTGCCAGGTGAGCGGTAGCCATGGTAACGGCGGCCATTTTGGAAATTCCAAACTCAAAAGTCAAGTCTACATTAGCTGAGCAACATTTGTTATAAGTTTCAATAAATTTGAAGCATTTTGAAGTTTTTTGTATTTTTGCTGTTTTCATGGTAACGGCGGCCATTTTGAATATTCCAAAGTCAAACCCCTGCTGCAATTTTTTCCCTCCATAATCATATACAATCATATACCATTTAATGTCTCTAGAATAAATTAAACATTGATGTTCTAGAATGTTCTGTGAAAATTCAAAGTTTTGACCTTTTTGCATTGTTTCCATGGTAACAACAGCGATTTTGGAAATTACAACGCCAAATTCCACATCTTCCAATGTTGCTCATCGTTACTGTGAAGTTTCATTAAGTTTGGAACATTTTGAGATTTTTGAATTTTTTGAAGTAGTTTCCATGGCAACATAGTAGTTCCAATGAGTGCCAAAATCATCCAACACCTGTATATAGTGGGCACCTACATTGTAATAAAATGTAATGATTCTAAGTTAAAGCATAACGTATTAATTCACCAAAACCAAAATCTAGATTTTTTCATAATTGTGCAGTTTCCATGGAAACGGCGGCCATATTTTACCATTCCATAGCAAGGTGCACAACTTCACATGGGGGTGTTCATTATAGTAGAGTTCCATCAACATTGGTCCATTGGATTCCAAGAACTCTCGCGGACAAAATTTTGTTGCAAGAAAAAAAATAAAAATAATAATAAGAAAAAAAAGAAACGTAGAATAACAATACGTCACCCCAACTCCGTTGAGGGTGCCATAATAAAAAGAAAAAAAAAGAAACGAACAATAACAATATGTCACCCCAACTCCGTTGAGGGTGCCATAATAATAATAAAAAGAAAAAAAAGAAACGAACAATAACAAGATGTCACCCCAACTCCGTTGAGGGTGCCATAATAATAAGAAAAAAAAGAAACGTAGAATAACAATACGTCACCCCAACTCCGTTGAGGGTGCCATAACTAGAATTGCCATTGCAAGCAATAGCGGATGTCACCCTTCCCCTATTGCCACTAACCGGCAGCCATTTCAAAATGGTTTAACAGTGAATGCACATAGATTCATGGCAATACATCTTTCTGTAAATTTTCAGTACATTCAGAGCATTTTAAAAAAATTCACATTTCTGCTGTTTCCATGGCAACGGCAGCCATTTTGAAAATTTCAAAGTCAAAAGTCTCATCTGTACTTGCCAGTTAACAATAATATCAAGTTTCATTAAGTTTAAAGCTATTTTGAGAATTTTTTACTTTTTTGCAGTTTCCATGGCAACGGTGGCCATTTTGAAAATTCCAAAGTCAAAAGTCTCATCCAGACTTGCCGGTCAACAATCATATTAAGTTTCATCAAATTTGGAGCATTTTGAATTTTTTGAAATATTTGATCCTGTATCCATGGTTACAGAGTAGTTCCAATGATTGTCAAAATCATTCAAAACCTGTATATAGTGGACAACTGTATTGTATAAAAATTTGATGATTCTATGTTCAAGCATACCAAAATTATTCACCAAACCCTGAAGTTTTTAGAGCATTTTGACACTTATGCACTGTTTCCATGGTAACGGCAGACATTTTGGAAATTCCAACGCCAAATTCCACATCTACCAAAGTTGCTCATCGTTATGCTAAAGTTTCAAAAAATTTGGAGCATTTTCATATTTTTGAAATTTTTGATGTAGTTTCCATGGCAACATAGTAGTTCCAATGATTGCCAAAATCATCCAAAACCTATATATGGCTGGCACCTGCATTGTATTAAAATATAAGGATTCTGAGTTTAAGCATCTCCAAATTATTCACCAAAACCAAAAAGTGGATTTTTTTACAGTTGTTCCGTTTCCATGGTAACGGCGGACATCTTGAAAGTGCCAACCCCAAAAAGCAAATCTTCGCATGGTGGTTAACATTATGGTATAGTTCCAACGTCTTTGGTCCATTTATATTAGAGTTCCAGAGTGGACAAAAAAGTGTGGAAGAAAAATAATAATAACTAGATTTGCCATTGCAAGCAATAGCGGATGGCACCCTTCCCCTATTGCCAGGTGAGCGGTAGCCATGGTAACGGCGGCCATTTTGGAAATTCCAAACTCAAAAGTCAAGTCTACATTAGCTGAGCAACATTTGTTATAAGTTTCAATAAATTTGAAGCATTTTGAAGTTTTTTGTATTTTTGCTGTTTCCATGGTAACCGCGGCCATTTTGAATATTCCAAAGTCAAACCCCCGCTGCAATTTTTTCCCTCCACAATCATATACCATTTAATGTCTCTAGAATAAATTAAACATTGATGTTCTAGAATGTTCTGTGAAAATTCAAAGTTTTGACCTTTTTGCATTGTTTCCATGGTAACAAGAGCGATTTTGGAAATTCCAACGCCAAATTCCACATCTTCCAATGTTGCTCATCGTTACTGTGAAGTTTCATTAAGTTTGGAACATTTTGAGATTTTTGAATTTTTTGGAGTTGTTTCCATGGCAACATAGTAGTTCCAATGAGTGCCAAAATCATACAACACCTGTATATAGTGGGCACCTACATTGTATTAAAATATAATGATTCTGAGTTAAATAGTATTCAAATAGTTCACCAAAACAAAAAACTGGATTTTTTCACATTTGTTTCGTTTCCATGGTAACGGCAGCCATCTTGACGGTGCCATACCCAGTTCGCAAAACTTCGTATGCTGGGTAACATTATGGTATAGTTCCATCACCATTGGAGCATACAGTGCCAAGATATGGACTGGACAAAAAGCGTGGAAGAAAAATAAAAATAATAAGAAAAAAAGAAACGTAGAATAACAATACGTCACCCCAACTCCGTTGAGGGTGCCATAACTAGAATTGCCATTGCAAGCAATAGCGGATGTCACCCTTCCCCTATTGCCACTAAGCGGCAGCCATTTGAAAACAATTTAACAGGGAATGCAGATCAACGCATTGCGATATATCTTTCTGTAAATTTTCAGTACATTTTGAGCATTGTCAAAAGTTTCACATTTCTTCTGTTTCCATGGCAACGGCAGCCATTTTGAAAATTCCGAAGTCAAAAGTCTCATTTATACATGCCAGTTGACAACAATATTAAGTTTCATTAAGTTTGGAGCATTTTGAAAATATTTGACATTTCTGCAGTTTCCATGGCAACGGTGGCCATTTTGGAAATTCCAAAGTCAAAAGTCTCATCCTGACTCGCCAGTCAACTATCATATTAAGTTTGATCAATTTTGGAGCATTTTGAAATTTTTGAGATATTTGATCCTGTATCCATGGTAACAGATTAGTTCCAATAATTGTCAAAATCAATCAAAACCTGTATATAGTGGATAACTATATTGTGTAAAAATTTGATGATTTTAAGTTCAAGCATACCAAAGTTATTCACCAAACCCGGAAGTTTTTGGAGCATTTTGACCTTTTTGCATTGTTTCCATGGAAACCGCAGACATTTTGGAAATTCCAACGCCAAATTCCACATCTACCAAAGTTGCTCATCGTTATGGTAAAGTTTCAAAAAATTTGGAGCATTTTCATATTTTGGAAATTTTTGGTGTAGTTTCCATGGCAACATAGTAGTTCCAATGATTGCCAAAAATCATCCAAAACAAGTATATAGCGGGCACCTACATTGTATCAAAATATAATGATTCTGAGTTTAAGCATGTCCAAATAATTCACCAAAACAAAAAAGTGGAATTTTTTGCAATTTTTCCGTTTCCATGGAAACGGCAGCCATTTTTTATGGTCTTAGACCCTACTGCAACCCGCAATTTTGTGTTCCCTATTATACTTAACTATCATTAAGATTGGTTCCATTGGCTCCGAGAAAAGTGGCGGACAAAATAGTTGGAAGAATAATAATAATAACAAAGAAACAGAGGAAAAGCAATATGTCACCCGACATTGTCGATCGGGTGACATAACTAGATTTGCCATTGCAAGCAATAGCGGATGGCACCCTTCCCCCATTGCCAAGGCGAGCAGCAGCCATCTTGAAAACTTCAAAGTCAAAGAGTGCATCTACACATGCAAAACATCATTTTTGTAAAGTTTCATTAAGTTTGGAGCATTTTGAAAATTTTGAATTTTTTGCTGTTTCCATGGTAACGGCGGCCATTTTGAAAATTCCAAACTCAAAAGTCAAGTCTACATAAGCTAGGCAACATTTCTTATAAGTTTCATTAAATTTAAAGCATTTTGAAGTTTTTCGTATTTTTGCTGTTTCCATGGTAACGGCGGCCATTTTGAATATTCCAATGTCAAACCCCCGCTGCAATTTTTTCCCTCCATAATCATATACCATTTAATGTCTCTAGAATAAGTTTAACATTAATGTTCTGGAATGTTCTGTGAAAATTCAAAGTTTTGACCTTTTTGCATTGTTTCCATGGTAACAACAGCTATTTTGGAAATTCCAACTCCAAATGCCACATCTTCCAATGTTGCTCATCGTTACTGTGAAGTTTCGTGAAGTTTGGAGCATTTTGAGATTTTTGAAATTTTTGGTGTAGTTCCCATGGCGACATAGTAGTTCCAATGAGTGCCAAAATCATCCAACACCTGTATATAGTGGGCACCTACATTGTATTAAAATATGATGATTCTGAGTTAAAGCATTACCATACAGTTCACCAAAACTAAAAACTGTATTTTTTCACATTTGTTCTGTTTCCATGGTAACGGCAGCCATTTTTTACCATTCCAATGTCTCTTGCACAACTCCACATGGCGGTTCATATTATGGTATAGTTCCATCAACATTGGTCTGCCCAATTCTGAGAAATAGTATGGACAAAATGTGTGGAAGAATAAAAATAATAATAATAAAAAGAAAAAAAAGAAACGAACAATAACAAGATGTCACCCCAACTCCGTTGAGGGTGCCATAAAAATAAAGAAAACAAAAAGAAACGTAGAATAACAATATGTCACCCAAACTCCGTTTAGGGTGCCATAACTAGAATTGCCATTGCAAGCAATAGCGGATGTCACCCTTCCCCTCATTGCCACTAAGCGGCACCCATTTTAAAACAACTTAACAGTGAATGCAGATCTATGAATTGCGATATATCTTTCTGTAAATTTTCAATACAATAACAGCATTGTCAAAAGTTTCACATTTCTGCTGTTTCCATGGCAACGGCAGCCATTTTGAAAATTCCGAAGTCAAAAGTCTCATCTATACATGCCAGTAAACAATAATATTAAGTTTCATTAAGTTTGGAGTATTTTGAAAATTTTGACATTTCTGCAGTTTCCATGGCAACGGTAGCCATTTTGGAAATTCCAACTTCAAAAGTCTCATGCAGACTAGACAGTCAACAAATATATTAAGTTTCATCAAGTTTGAAGCATTTTGAAGTTTTTGAAATTTTTGACATTTTGGCTGGTTTCTATGGTAACACAGACCATTCCAAATTTTTAATGGCAGATACTCCATTGGTACATGGAAGGGAACATACCATCAGAGTTTCAATGAATTTGACCTACCATTTTAAGGAAGTAAATGCCACTTTTAAGGTTTTTTAAAGCGTTTTGACCATTTTTGCCTTGTTTCCATGGTAACACAAGACATTTTCAAAATTCCAACGCCAAATTGCACATCTACCAATGTTGCTCATCGTTCCTGTGAAGTTTCATTAAATTTGGAGCATTTTGATATTTTGGAAATTTTTGGTGTAGTATCCATGGCAACATAGTAGTTCCAATGAATGCCAAAAATCATCCAAAACAAGTATATAGTGGGCACCTACATTGTATCAAAATATAATGATTCTAAGTCTAAGCATCTCCAAATAATTCCCTAAAACCAAAAAGTGGAATTTTTCACAATTTTTCCGTTTCCATGGTAACGGCAGCCATTTTTAATGGTCCTATGACCTACTGCAACCCGAAATTTTGTGTTCCTCATTATAGTTGACTATCACTAAGATTGGTTCCATTGTCTTCAAAAAATCTGCCGGACAAACTCAAACAATTCACCTAACTCCAAAATTATATTTTTTCACCATTTTTCCGTTTCCATGGTGATGGCAGCCATTTTTTTAGTGCCAATATTGAAAAGCAACAGGAAAGTCAGGGTTCCTTGTTATAGTGCACCATCATTCAGATTGGTTGCTTTGGCTCTGAGAAAGCGAGCGGACAAAATTAGGTGGAAGAAAAATAATAATAACTAGAATTGCCATTGCAAGCAATAGCAGATGTCACCCTTCCCCCAATTGCCACTAAGCGGCAGCCATTTCAAAATTATTTAACAGTGAATGCACATATATGCATGGCTATACATTTTTCTGTAAATTTTCAGTACATTGAGAGCATTCTAAAAAAAATTACAATCTGCTGTTTCCATGGCAACCGCAGCCATTTTGAAAATTTCGAAGTTAAAAGTCTCATCTGCACTTGGCAGTTAACAATAATATCAAGTTTCATTAAGTTCAAAGCATTTAGAGAATTTTTGACTTTTTTGCAGTTTCCATGGCAACGGTGGCCATTTTGGAAATTCCAAAGTCAAAAGTCTCATCCAGACTTGCCAGTCAACAATCATATTAAGTTTGATTAATTTAGGAGCATTTTGAAATTTTTGAAATATTTGGTCCTGTATCCATGGTAACAGAAGAGTTCCAATGATTGTCAAAATCATTCAAAAGCTGTATATAGTGGACAACTATATTGTGTAAAAATTTGATGATTTCAAGTTCTAGCATACCAAAATTCTTTACCAAACCCTGAGGTTTTTAGAGCATTTTGACACTTATGCACTGTTTCCATGGTAACGGCAGACATTTTGGAAATTCCAACGCCAAATTAAGCATCTACCAAAGTTGCTCATCGTTACCATGAAGTTTCAAAAAATTTGGAGCATTTTGAAATTTTTGAAATTTTTGGGGTAGTTTCCATGGCAACATAGTGGTTCCAATGATTGCCAATATCATCCAAAACCAATATATGGCTGGCACCTACATTGTGATAGAATATGATGATTCTGAGTTTAAGCATCTCTAAATTATTCACAAAACCAAAAACTGGAATTTTTCACAATTGTTCCGTTTCCATGGAAACGGCAGCCATTTTTTATGGTCTTAGACCCTACTGCAACCCGAAATTTTGTGTTCCTCCTTATAGTGAATTATCATTAAGATTGGTTTCATTTTACTCCAAAAAACCTGTCGGACAAAAAAAGGTGGAAGAATAATAATAATAACAAAGAAACATAAGAAAAGCAATATGTCACCCGACATTGTCGATCGGGTGACATAATAATAATAATAGGGAAAAAGAAACAGAGGAAAAGCAATATGTCACCCGACATTGTCGATCGGGTGACATAATAATAATAATAATAATAGTGAAAAAGAAACAGAGGAATAGCAATATGTCACCCGACATTGTCGATCGGGTGACATAATAATAAGAAAAAAAAGAAACGTAGAATAACAATACGTCACCCCAACTCCGTTGAGGGTGCCATAACTAGATTTGCCATTGCAAGCAATAGCGGAGGATGTCACCCCGTTCTTGACATTGTCACAGTAGCAGCAACCAGTTTGAGTGTATCAAAGTCACATGGCACGTCTAGTATACATGCCTTTGACCCCCCCCCCCCTTTTTCCCTTCTCGTAGACTAAGAGTGATGTCTATTTATAGTTGGGGAACTCTTTAAAATCTTAAATTAGACACACGCTTGAGGAAGAAAGATGCTGTCACGTGATACTGAAGTATATTATCGTGGAGTTAGTACATTACTATTCTTTTTAGAGGGGACCTTGGACAGACAACATGTGTATATATTGACGGAGCGGCATACTAACTGTTCATTTTATTCTTCAATATCTCGCGTATCACACGATACAAGTATTTTATCTTGTACAATTTAATTACACGCTTACCGATTGATTTCAGCTAATGTGTATATTTTTGCAGGTGTTCGATTAACGGATGTGTACTTTAATGCAAGTGCAGAAATGTCAATTATGTGTACTCTTCATGTTTCTCTCTCTCTCTCTCTCTCTCTCTCTCTCTCTCTCTCTCTCTCTCTCTCAGTGGCGATTTTCTCTTCAGAGCACGATTTTTGTATAGAATAGAAAGAAGCACGTTAAATTATATATTCGTTTTCTTCTAGCATATTCTAGAAGATGTTTTGCACATAGTCTTCATCACAGAATTTTGTCTCAAATTTTCGAGTTTTTTTTTTTTTTTTTTTTTTTTTTTTTTTTAAGGCTGTTTCCATGGCAACGGCGGCCATTTTGAAAATTTCGAAGACAGATGACAATACAATAGCATTTAAACGGGAATGAGCTTAAAATTTGTACGAAAATGTTACTTTGACGTTTTTTACCATATGGGTCCAATGTGCACTTTTAGCGTTATCTCCATGGTAACAGCAGCTATCTTAAAAATTCCAACGGCAATGAATTCTACAGTTTATACTGCTGTTTTCTACTTACGGGTTTTTTTGCCGTATCTGTAGCGGTTTATTTTCTATGAATTAATTAAGGATTTATTTTCGTTTTTTTCACGTTTGGACCGTTTCCATGACAACGGTAGCCATTTTAAAAGTTCTTAAGATGGATGTCACGCCTTCTAACGATGAGTTATTAGTTCTGAAAGTTTCATTAAATTTGGACCATTTTTCGGTTTTTTACATTTTTGCCGTTTCCATGGAAACGGCGGCCATCTTGAACCATTCCATGCTTACTGCAACTTTGCACATGGGGATTGTCATTATGGTGCAGTTTTATAAATATATGTCAAGGCATCTCCGAGAAATCGGCTGGACAAAAAGTGTGGAAGAAAAAATTCGTAGAATAACAATATATCCCCCCTTTTTCAAAGGGGTGACATAATAATACGCGAAAGTCGATTGTTCAACAGAGAATTAAAGGTATTTTCTTTCATAAACTCAACGTAAAAGATATGTGGATTGGTTGATTGATGGTTTGTGATCATGATTGATCAATCATTGATTGATTAATCGTTTGATTGATTGATTAATCGACTGATAGGCAGTTTGTAAAATGGTAAGGGGACGTTTTTTTCGATATCTGCACTTGATTCATTACTTGTTTGATATCAAAACTTGATTGATTGATCACTTATCATGATTTGATCACTTGAATCATGATTTGATCACTTGAATCATGATTTGATTGATTGATCAATACTTTGTATAGCATAAAGTGACACATTTTGCATTGGTTTATTCCTTGTCTATACGTTTTGTGCTGTTCAGTGACAAATATCTGTGAACAATTTTACACGTAAAATTGAGAAAAATACTCTATTTCCTGTTTTCTCATCAGAAAAAATGAATTGCGAATGAGTTATTCTAACACTAGATTTGCCATTGCAAGCAATAGCGGAGGATGTCACCCCGTTCTTGACATTGTCACAGTAGCAGCAACCAGTTTGAGTGTATCAAAGTCACATGGCACGTCTAGTATACATGCCTTTGACCCCCCCCCCCCTTTTTCCCTTCTCGTAGACTAAGAGTGATGTCTATTTATAGTTGGGGAACTCTTTAAAATCTTAAATTAGACACACGCTTGAGGAAGAAAGATGCTGTCACGTGATACTGAAGTATATTATCGTGGAGTTAGTACATTACTATTCTTTTTAGAGGGGACCTTGGACAGACAACATGTGTATATATTGACGGAGCGGCATACTAACTGTTCATTTTATTCTTCAATATCTCGCGTATCACACGATACAAGTATTTTATCTTGTACAATTTAATTACACGCTTACCGATTGATTTCAGCTAATGTGTATATTTTTGCAGGTGTTCGATTAACGGATGTGTACTTTAATGCAAGTGCAGAAATGTCAATTATGTGTACTCTTCATGTTTCTCTCTCTCTCTCTCTCTCTCTCTCTCTCTCTCTCTCTCTCTCAGTGGCGATTTTCTCTTCAGAGCACGATTTTTGTATAGAATAGAAAGAAGCACGTTAAATTATATATTCGTTTTCTTCTAGCATATTCTAGAAGATGTTTTGCACATAGTCTTCATCACAGAATTTTGTCTCAAATTTTCGAGTTTTTTTTTTTTTTTTTTTTTTTTTTTTTTTTAAGGCTGTTTCCATGGCAACGGCGGCCATTTTGAAAATTTCGAAGACAGATGACAATACAATAGCATTTAAACGGGAATGAGCTTAAAATTTGTACGAAAATGTTACTTTGACGTTTTTTACCATATGGGTCCAATGTGCACTTTTAGCGTTATCTCCATGGTAACAGCAGCTATCTTAAAAATTCCAACGGCAATGAATTCTACAGTTTATACTGCTGTTTTCTACTTACGGGTTTTTTTGCCGTATCTGTAGCGGTTTATTTTCTATGAATTAATTAAGGATTTATTTTCGTTTTTTTCACGTTTGGACCGTTTCCATGACAACGGTAGCCATTTTAAAAGTTCTTAAGATGGATGTCACGCCTTCTAACGATGAGTTATTAGTTCTGAAAGTTTCATTAAATTTGGACCATTTTTCGGTTTTTTACATTTTTGCCGTTTCCATGGAAACGGCGGCCATCTTGAACCATTCCATGCTTACTGCAACTTTGCACATGGGGATTGTCATTATGGTGCAGTTTTATAAATATATGTCAAGGCATCTCCGAGAAATCGGCTGGACAAAAAGTGTGGAAGAAAAAATTCGTAGAATAACAATATATCCCCCCTTTTTCAAAGGGGTGACATAATAATACGCGAAAGTCGATTGTTCAACAGAGAATTAAAGGTATTTTCTTTCATAAACTCAACGTAAAAGATATGTGGATTGGTTGATTGATGGTTTGTGATCATGATTGATCAATCATTGATTGATTAATCGTTTGATTGATTGATTAATCGACTGATAGGCAGTTTGTAAAATGGTAAGGGGACGTTTTTTTCGATATCTGCACTTGATTCATTACTTGTTTGATATCAAAACTTGATTGATTGATCACTTATCATGATTTGATCACTTGAATCATGATTTGATCACTTGAATCATGATTTGATTGATTGATCAATACTTTGTATAGCATAAAGTGACACATTTTGCATTGGTTTATTCCTTGTCTATACGTTTTGTGCTGTTCAGTGACAAATATCTGTGAACAATTTTACACGTAAAATTGAGAAAAATACTCTATTTCCTGTTTTCTCATCAGAAAAAATGAATTGCGAATGAGTTATTCTAACACTAGATTTGCCATTGCAAGCAATAGCGGAGGATGTCACCCCGTTCTTGACATTGTCACAGTAGCAGCAACCAGTTTGAGTGTATCAAAGTCACATGGCACGTCTAGTATACATGCCTTTGACCCCCCCCCCCTTTTTCCCTTCTCGTAGACTAAGAGTGATGTCTATTTATAGTTGGGGAACTCTTTAAAATCTTAAATTAGACACACGCTTGAGGAAGAAAGATGCTGTCACGTGATACTGAAGTATATTATCGTGGAGTTAGTACATTACTATTCTTTTTAGAGGGGACCTTGGACAGACAACATGTGTATATATTGACGGAGCGGCATACTAACTGTTCATTTTATTCTTCAATATCTCGCGTATCACACGATACAAGTATTTTATCTTGTACAATTTAATTACACGCTTACCGATTGATTTCAGCTAATGTGTATATTTTTGCAGGTGTTCGATTAACGGATGTGTACTTTAATGCAAGTGCAGAAATGTCAATTATGTGTACTCTTCATGTTTCTCTCTCTCTCTCTCTCTCTCTCTCTCTCTCTCTCTCTCTCTCTCAGTGGCGATTTTCTCTTCAGAGCACGATTTTTGTATAGAATAGAAAGAAGCACGTTAAATTATATATTCGTTTTCTTCTAGCATATTCTAGAAGATGTTTTGCACATAGTCTTCATCACAGAATTTTGTCTCAAATTTTCGAGTTTTTTTTTTTTTTTTTTTTTTTTTTTTTTTTAAGGCTGTTTCCATGGCAACGGCGGCCATTTTGAAAATTTCGAAGACAGATGACAATACAATAGCATTTAAACGGGAATGAGCTTAAAATTTGTACGAAAATGTTACTTTGACGTTTTTTACCATATGGGTCCAATGTGCACTTTTAGCGTTATCTCCATGGTAACAGCAGCTATCTTAAAAATTCCAACGGCAATGAATTCTACAGTTTATACTGCTGTTTTCTACTTACGGGTTTTTTTGCCGTATCTGTAGCGGTTTATTTTCTATGAATTAATTAAGGATTTATTTTCGTTTTTTTCACGTTTGGACCGTTTCCATGACAACGGTAGCCATTTTAAAAGTTCTTAAGATGGATGTCACGCCTTCTAACGATGAGTTATTAGTTCTGAAAGTTTCATTAAATTTGGACCATTTTTCGGTTTTTTACATTTTTGCCGTTTCCATGGAAACGGCGGCCATCTTGAACCATTCCATGCTTACTGCAACTTTGCACATGGGGATTGTCATTATGGTGCAGTTTTATAAATATATGTCAAGGCATCTCCGAGAAATCGGCTGGACAAAAAGTGTGGAAGAAAAAATTCGTAGAATAACAATATATCCCCCCTTTTTCAAAGGGGTGACATAATAATACGCGAAAGTCGATTGTTCAACAGAGAATTAAAGGTATTTTCTTTCATAAACTCAACGTAAAAGATATGTGGATTGGTTGATTGATGGTTTGTGATCATGATTGATCAATCATTGATTGATTAATCGTTTGATTGATTGATTAATCGACTGATAGGCAGTTTGTAAAATGGTAAGGGGACGTTTTTTTCGATATCTGCACTTGATTCATTACTTGTTTGATATCAAAACTTGATTGATTGATCACTTATCATGATTTGATCACTTGAATCATGATTTGATCACTTGAATCATGATTTGATTGATTGATCAATACTTTGTATAGCATAAAGTGACACATTTTGCATTGGTTTATTCCTTGTCTATACGTTTTGTGCTGTTCAGTGACAAATATCTGTGAACAATTTTACACGTAAAATTGAGAAAAATACTCTATTTCCTGTTTTCTCATCAGAAAAAATGAATTGCGAATGAGTTATTCTAACACTAGATTTGCCATTGCAAGCAATAGCGGAGGATGTCACCCCGTTCTTGACATTGTCACAGTAGCAGCAACCAGTTTGAGTGTATCAAAGTCACATGGCACGTCTAGTATACATGCCTTTGACCCCCCCCCCCCTTTTTCCCTTCTCGTAGACTAAGAGTGATGTCTATTTATAGTTGGGGAACTCTTTAAAATCTTAAATTAGACACACGCTTGAGGAAGAAAGATGCTGTCACGTGATACTGAAGTATATTATCGTGGAGTTAGTACATTACTATTCTTTTTAGAGGGGACCTTGGACAGACAACATGTGTATATATTGACGGAGCGGCATACTAACTGTTCATTTTATTCTTCAATATCTCGCGTATCACACGATACAAGTATTTTATCTTGTACAATTTAATTACACGCTTACCGATTGATTTCAGCTAATGTGTATATTTTTGCAGGTGTTCGATTAACGGATGTGTACTTTAATGCAAGTGCAGAAATGTCAATTATGTGTACTCTTCATGTTTCTCTCTCTCTCTCTCTCTCTCTCTCTCTCTCTCTCTCTCTCTCTCAGTGGCGATTTTCTCTTCAGAGCACGATTTTTGTATAGAATAGAAAGAAGCACGTTAAATTATATATTCGTTTTCTTCTAGCATATTCTAGAAGATGTTTTGCACATAGTCTTCATCACAGAATTTTGTCTCAAATTTTCGAGTTTTTTTTTTTTTTTTTTTTTTTTTTTTTTTTAAGGCTGTTTCCATGGCAACGGCGGCCATTTTGAAAATTTCGAAGACAGATGACAATACAATAGCATTTAAACGGGAATGAGCTTAAAATTTGTACGAAAATGTTACTTTGACGTTTTTTACCATATGGGTCCAATGTGCACTTTTAGCGTTATCTCCATGGTAACAGCAGCTATCTTAAAAATTCCAACGGCAATGAATTCTACAGTTTATACTGCTGTTTTCTACTTACGGGTTTTTTTGCCGTATCTGTAGCGGTTTATTTTCTATGAATTAATTAAGGATTTATTTTCGTTTTTTTCACGTTTGGACCGTTTCCATGACAACGGTAGCCATTTTAAAAGTTCTTAAGATGGATGTCACGCCTTCTAACGATGAGTTATTAGTTCTGAAAGTTTCATTAAATTTGGACCATTTTTCGGTTTTTTACATTTTTGCCGTTTCCATGGAAACGGCGGCCATCTTGAACCATTCCATGCTTACTGCAACTTTGCACATGGGGATTGTCATTATGGTGCAGTTTTATAAATATATGTCAAGGCATCTCCGAGAAATCGGCTGGACAAAAAGTGTGGAAGAAAAAATTCGTAGAATAACAATATATCCCCCCTTTTTCAAAGGGGTGACATAATAATACGCGAAAGTCGATTGTTCAACAGAGAATTAAAGGTATTTTCTTTCATAAACTCAACGTAAAAGATATGTGGATTGGTTGATTGATGGTTTGTGATCATGATTGATCAATCATTGATTGATTAATCGTTTGATTGATTGATTAATCGACTGATAGGCAGTTTGTAAAATGGTAAGGGGACGTTTTTTTCGATATCTGCACTTGATTCATTACTTGTTTGATATCAAAACTTGATTGATTGATCACTTATCATGATTTGATCACTTGAATCATGATTTGATCACTTGAATCATGATTTGATTGATTGATCAATACTTTGTATAGCATAAAGTGACACATTTTGCATTGGTTTATTCCTTGTCTATACGTTTTGTGCTGTTCAGTGACAAATATCTGTGAACAATTTTACACGTAAAATTGAGAAAAATACTCTATTTCCTGTTTTCTCATCAGAAAAAATGAATTGCGAATGAGTTATTCTAACACTAGATTTGCCATTGCAAGCAATAGCGGAGGATGTCACCCCGTTCTTGACATTGTCACAGTAGCAGCAACCAGTTTGAGTGTATCAAAGTCACATGGCACGTCTAGTATACATGCCTTTGACCCCCCCCCCCCCCTTTTTCCCTTCTCGTAGACTAAGAGTGA
The DNA here is from genome assembly GCF_965363235.1 of Mytilus galloprovincialis. Taxonomy (NCBI): domain Eukaryota; kingdom Metazoa; phylum Mollusca; class Bivalvia; order Mytilida; family Mytilidae; genus Mytilus; species Mytilus galloprovincialis. Next base: position 15,152,930 of record NC_134840.1, read on the forward strand.
TGTCTATTTATAGTTGGGGAACTCTTTAAAATCTTAAATTAGACACACGCTTGAGGAAGAAAGATGCTGTCACGTGATACTGAAGTATATTATCGTGGAGTTAGTACATTACTATTCTTTTTAGAGGGGACCTTGGACAGACAACATGTGTATATATTGACGGAGCGGCATACTAACTGTTCATTTTATTCTTCAATATCTCGCGTATCACACGATACAAGTATTTTATCTTGTACAATTTAATTACACGCTTACCGATTGATTTCAGCTAATGTGTATATTTTTGCAGGTGTTCGATTAACGGATGTGTACTTTAATGCAAGTGCAGAAATGTCAATTATGTGTACTCTTCATGTTTCTCTCTCTCTCTCTCTCTCTCTCTCTCTCTCTCTCTCTCTCTCAGTGGCGATTTTCTCTTCAGAGCACGATTTTTGTATAGAATAGAAAGAAGCACGTTAAATTATATATTCGTTTTCTTCTAGCATATTCTAGAAGATGTTTTGCACATAGTCTTCATCACAGAATTTTGTCTCAAATTTTCGAGTTTTTTTTTTTTTTTTTTTTTTTTTTTTTTTTAAGGCTGTTTCCATGGCAACGGCGGCCATTTTGAAAATTTCGAAGACAGATGACAATACAATAGCATTTAAACGGGAATGAGCTTAAAATTTGTACGAAAATGTTACTTTGACGTTTTTTACCATATGGGTCCAATGTGCACTTTTAGCGTTATCTCCATGGTAACAGCAGCTATCTTAAAAATTCCAACGGCAATGAATTCTACAGTTTATACTGCTGTTTTCTACTTACGGGTTTTTTTGCCGTATCTGTAGCGGTTTATTTTCTATGAATTAATTAAGGATTTATTTTCGTTTTTTTCACGTTTGGACCGTTTCCATGACAACGGTAGCCATTTTAAAAGTTCTTAAGATGGATGTCACGCCTTCTAACGATGAGTTATTAGTTCTGAAAGTTTCATTAAATTTGGACCATTTTTCGGTTTTTTACATTTTTGCCGTTTCCATGGAAACGGCGGCCATCTTGAACCATTCCATGCTTACTGCAACTTTGCACATGGGGATTGTCATTATGGTGCAGTTTTATAAATATATGTCAAGGCATCTCCGAGAAATCGGCTGGACAAAAAGTGTGGAAGAAAAAATTCGTAGAATAACAATATATCCCCCCTTTTTCAAAGGGGTGACATAATAATACGCGAAAGTCGATTGTTCAACAGAGAATTAAAGGTATTTTCTTTCATAAACTCAACGTAAAAGATATGTGGATTGGTTGATTGATGGTTTGTGATCATGATTGATCAATCATTGATTGATTAATCGTTTGATTGATTGATTAATCGACTGATAGGCAGTTTGTAAAATGGTAAGGGGACGTTTTTTTCGATATCTGCACTTGATTCATTACTTGTTTGATATCAAAACTTGATTGATTGATCACTTATCATGATTTGATCACTTGAATCATGATTTGATCACTTGAATCATGATTTGATTGATTGATCAATACTTTGTATAGCATAAAGTGACACATTTTGCATTGGTTTATTCCTTGTCTATACGTTTTGTGCTGTTCAGTGACAAATATCTGTGAACAATTTTACACGTAAAATTGAGAAAAATACTCTATTTCCTGTTTTCTCATCAGAAAAAATGAATTGCGAATGAGTTATTCTAACACTAGATTTGCCATTGCAAGCAATAGCGGAGGATGTCACCCCGTTCTTGACATTGTCACAGTAGCAGCAACCAGTTTGAGTGTATCAAAGTCACATGGCACGTCTAGTATACATGCCTTTGACCCCCCCCCCCCTTTTTCCCTTCTCGTAGACTAAGAGTGATGTCTATTTATAGTTGGGGAACTCTTTAAAATCTTAAATTAGACACACGCTTGAGGAAGAAAGATGCTGTCACGTGATACTGAAGTATATTATCGTGGAGTTAGTACATTACTATTCTTTTTAGAGGGGACCTTGGACAGACAACATGTGTATATATTGACGGAGCGGCATACTAACTGTTCATTTTATTCTTCAATATCTCGCGTATCACACGATACAAGTATTTTATCTTGTACAATTTAATTACACGCTTACCGATTGATTTCAGCTAATGTGTATATTTTTGCAGGTGTTCGATTAACGGATGTGTACTTTAATGCAAGTGCAGAAATGTCAATTATGTGTACTCTTCATGTTTCTCTCTCTCTCTCTCTCTCTCTCTCTCTCTCTCTCTCTCTCTCTCAGTGGCGATTTTCTCTTCAGAGCACGATTTTTGTATAGAATAGAAAGAAGCACGTTAAATTATATATTCGTTTTCTTCTAGCATATTCTAGAAGATGTTTTGCACATAGTCTTCATCACAGAATTTTGTCTCAAATTTTCGAGTTTTTTTTTTTTTTTTTTTTTTTTTTTTTTTTAAGGCTGTTTCCATGGCAACGGCGGCCATTTTGAAAATTTCGAAGACAGATGACAATACAATAGCATTTAAACGGGAATGAGCTTAAAATTTGTACGAAAATGTTACTTTGACGTTTTTTACCATATGGGTCCAATGTGCACTTTTAGCGTTATCTCCATGGTAACAGCAGCTATCTTAAAAATTCCAACGGCAATGAATTCTACAGTTTATACTGCTGTTTTCTACTTACGGGTTTTTTTGCCGTATCTGTAGCGGTTTATTTTCTATGAATTAATTAAGGATTTATTTTCGTTTTTTTCACGTTTGGACCGTTTCCATGACAACGGTAGCCATTTTAAAAGTTCTTAAGATGGATGTCACGCCTTCTAACGATGAGTTATTAGTTCTGAAAGTTTCATTAAATTTGGACCATTTTTCGGTTTTTTACATTTTTGCCGTTTCCATGGAAACGGCGGCCATCTTGAACCATTCCATGCTTACTGCAACTTTGCACATGGGGATTGTCATTATGGTGCAGTTTTATAAATATATGTCAAGGCATCTCCGAGAAATCGGCTGGACAAAAAGTGTGGAAGAAAAAATTCGTAGAATAACAATATATCCCCCCTTTTTCAAAGGGGTGACATAATAATACGCGAAAGTCGATTGTTCAACAGAGAATTAAAGGTATTTTCTTTCATAAACTCAACGTAAAAGATATGTGGATTGGTTGATTGATGGTTTGTGATCATGATTGATCAATCATTGATTGATTAATCGTTTGATTGATTGATTAATCGACTGATAGGCAGTTTGTAAAATGGTAAGGGGACGTTTTTTTCGATATCTGCACTTGATTCATTACTTGTTTGATATCAAAACTTGATTGATTGATCACTTATCATGATTTGATCACTTGAATCATGATTTGATCACTTGAATCATGATTTGATTGATTGATCAATACTTTGTATAGCATAAAGTGACACATTTTGCATTGGTTTATTCCTTGTCTATACGTTTTGTGCTGTTCAGTGACAAATATCTGTGAACAATTTTACACGTAAAATTGAGAAAAATACTCTATTTCCTGTTTTCTCATCAGAAAAAATGAATTGCGAATGAGTTATTCTAACACTAGATTTGCCATTGCAAGCAATAGCGGAGGATGTCACCCCGTTCTTGACATTGTCACAGTAGCAGCAACCAGTTTGAGTGTATCAAAGTCACATGGCACGTCTAGTATACATGCCTTTGACCCCCCCCCCCTTTTTCCCTTCTCGTAGACTAAGAGTGATGTCTATTTATAGTTGGGGAACTCTTTAAAATCTTAAATTAGACACACGCTTGAGGAAGAAAGATGCTGTCACGTGATACTGAAGTATATTATCGTGGAGTTAGTACATTACTATTCTTTTTAGAGGGGACCTTGGACAGACAACATGTGTATATATTGACGGAGCGGCATACTAACTGTTCATTTTATTCTTCAATATCTCGCGTATCACACGATACAAGTATTTTATCTTGTACAATTTAATTACACGCTTACCGATTGATTTCAGCTAATGTGTATATTTTTGCAGGTGTTCGATTAACGGATGTGTACTTTAATGCAAGTGCAGAAATGTCAATTATGTGTACTCTTCATGTTTCTCTCTCTCTCTCTCTCTCTCTCTCTCTCTCTCTCTCTCTCTCTCTCTCAGTGGCGATTTTCTCTTCAGAGCACGATTTTTGTATAGAATAGAAAGAAGCACGTTAAATTATATATTCGTTTTCTTCTAGCATATTCTAGAAGATGTTTTGCACATAGTCTTCATCACAGAATTTTGTCTCAAATTTTCGAGTTTTTTTTTTTTTTTTTTTTTTTTTTTTTTTTTAAGGCTGTTTCCATGGCAACGGCGGCCATTTTGAAAATTTCGAAGACAGATGACAATACAATAGCATTTAAACGGGAATGAGCTTAAAATTTGTACGAAAATGTTACTTTGACGTTTTTTACCATATGGGTCCAATGTGCACTTTTAGCGTTATCTCCATGGTAACAGCAGCTATCTTAAAAATTCCAACGGCAATGAATTCTACAGAATGGTCCAAATTTAATGAAACTTTCAGAACTAATAACTCATCGTTAGAAGGCGTGACATCCATCTTAAGAACTTTTAAAATGGCTACCGTTGTCATGGAAACGGTCCAAACGTGAAAAAAACGAAAATAAATCCTTAATTAATTCATAGAAAATAAACCGCTACAGATACGGCAAAAAAACCCGTAAGTAGAAAACAGCAGTATAAACTGTAGAATTCATTGCCGTTGGAATTTTTAAGATAGCTGCTGTTACCATGGAGATAACGCTAAAAGTGCACATTGGACCCATATGGTAAAAAACGTCAAAGTAACATTTTCGTACAAATTTTAAGCTCATTCCCGTTTAAATGCTATTGTATTGTCATCTGTCTTCGAAATTTTCAAAATGGCCGCCGTTGCCATGGAAACAGCCTTAAAAAAAAAAAAAAAAAAAAAAAAAAAAAAAAAACTCGAAAATTTGAGACAAAATTCTGTGATGAAGACTATGTGCAAAACATCTTCTAGAATATGCTAGAAGAAAACGAATATATAATTTAACGTGCTTCTTTCTATTCTATACAAAAATCGTGCTCTGAAGAGAAAATCGCCACTGAGAGAGAGAGAGAGAGAGAGAGAGAGAGAGAGAGAGAAACATGAAGAGTACACATAATTGACATTTCTGCACTTGCATTAAAGTACACATCCGTTAATCGAACACCTGCAAAAATATACACATTAGCTGAAATCAATCGGTAAGCGTGTAATTAAATTGTACAAGATAAAATACTTGTATCGTGTGATACGCGAGATATTGAAGAATAAAATGAACAGTTAGTATGCCGCTCCGTCAATATATACACATGTTGTCTGTCCAAGGTCCCCTCTAAAAAGAATAGTAATGTACTAACTCCACGATAATATACTTCAGTATCACGTGACAGCACCTTTCTTCCTCAAGCGTGTGTCTAATTTAAGATTTTAAAGAGTTCCCCAACTATAAATAGACATCACTCTTAGTCTACGAGAAGGGAAAAAGGGGGGGGGGGTCAAAGGCATGTATACTAGACGTGCCATGTGACTTTGATACACTCAAACTGGTTGCTGCTACTGTGACAATGTCAAGAACGGGGTGACATCCTCCGCTATTGCTTGCAATGGCAAATCTAGTGTTAGAATAACTCATTCGCAATTCATTTTTTCTGATGAGAAAACAGGAAATAGAGTATTTTTCTCAATTTTACGTGTAAAATTGTTCACAGATATTTGTCACTGAACAGCACAAAACGTATAGACAAGGAATAAACCAATGCAAAATGTGTCACTTTATGCTATACAAAGTATTGATCAATCAATCAAATCATGATTCAAGTGATCAAATCATGATTCAAGTGATCAAATCATGATAAGTGATCAATCAATCAAGTTTTGATATCAAACAAGTAATGAATCAAGTGCAGATATCGAAAAAAACGTCCCCTTACCATTTTACAAACTGCCTATCAGTCGATTAATCAATCAATCAAACGATTAATCAATCAATGATTGATCAATCATGATCACAAACCATCAATCAACCAATCCACATATCTTTTACGTTGAGTTTATGAAAGAAAATACCTTTAATTCTCTGTTGAACAATCGACTTTCGCGTATTATTATGTCACCCCTTTGAAAAAGGGGGGATATATTGTTATTCTACGAATTTTTTCTTCCACACTTTTTGTCCAGCCGATTTCTCGGAGATGCCTTGACATATATTTATAAAACTGCACCATAATGACAATCCCCATGTGCAAAGTTGCAGTAAGCATGGAATGGTTCAAGATGGCCGCCGTTTCCATGGAAACGGCAAAAATGTAAAAAACCGAAAAATGGTCCAAATTTAATGAAACTTTCAGAACTAATAACTCATCGTTAGAAGGCGTGACATCCATCTTAAGAACTTTTAAAATGGCTACCGTTGTCATGGAAACGGTCCAAACGTGAAAAAAACGAAAATAAATCCTTAATTAATTCATAGAAAATAAACCGCTACAGATACGGCAAAAAAACCCGTAAGTAGAAAACAGCAGTATAAACTGTAGAATTCATTGCCGTTGGAATTTTTAAGATAGCTGCTGTTACCATGGAGATAACGCTAAAAGTGCACATTGGACCCATATGGTAAAAAACGTCAAAGTAACATTTTCGTACAAATTTTAAGCTCATTCCCGTTTAAATGCTATTGTATTGTCATCTGTCTTCGAAATTTTCAAAATGGCCGCCGTTGCCATGGAAACAGCCTTAAAAAAAAAAAAAAAAAAAAAAAAAAAAAAAAACTCGAAAATTTGAGACAAAATTCTGTGATGAAGACTATGTGCAAAACATCTTCTAGAATATGCTAGAAGAAAACGAATATATAATTTAACGTGCTTCTTTCTATTCTATACAAAAATCGTGCTCTGAAGAGAAAATCGCCACTGAGAGAGAGAGAGAGAGAGAGAGAGAGAGAGAGAGAGAAACATGAAGAGTACACATAATTGACATTTCTGCACTTGCATTAAAGTACACATCCGTTAATCGAACACCTGCAAAAATATACACATTAGCTGAAATCAATCGGTAAGCGTGTAATTAAATTGTACAAGATAAAATACTTGTATCGTGTGATACGCGAGATATTGAAGAATAAAATGAACAGTTAGTATGCCGCTCCGTCAATATATACACATGTTGTCTGTCCAAGGTCCCCTCTAAAAAGAATAGTAATGTACTAACTCCACGATAATATACTTCAGTATCACGTGACAGCACCTTTCTTCCTCAAGCGTGTGTCTAATTTAAGATTTTAAAGAGTTCCCCAACTATAAATAGACATCACTCTTAGTCTACGAGAAGGGAAAAAGGGGGGGGGGGTCAAAGGCATGTATACTAGACGTGCCATGTGACTTTGATACACTCAAACTGGTTGCTGCTACTGTGACAATGTCAAGAACGGGGTGACATCCTCCGCTATTGCTTGCAATGGCAAATCTAGTGTTAGAATAACTCATTCGCAATTCATTTTTTCTGATGAGAAAACAGGAAATAGAGTATTTTTCTCAATTTTACGTGTAAAATTGTTCACAGATATTTGTCACTGAACAGCACAAAACGTATAGACAAGGAATAAACCAATGCAAAATGTGTCACTTTATGCTATACAAAGTATTGATCAATCAATCAAATCATGATTCAAGTGATCAAATCATGATTCAAGTGATCAAATCATGATAAGTGATCAATCAATCAAGTTTTGATATCAAACAAGTAATGAATCAAGTGCAGATATCGAAAAAAACGTCCCCTTACCATTTTACAAACTGCCTATCAGTCGATTAATCAATCAATCAAACGATTAATCAATCAATGATTGATCAATCATGATCACAAACCATCAATCAACCAATCCACATATCTTTTACGTTGAGTTTATGAAAGAAAATACCTTTAATTCTCTGTTGAACAATCGACTTTCGCGTATTATTATGTCACCCCTTTGAAAAAGGGGGGATATATTGTTATTCTACGAATTTTTTCTTCCACACTTTTTGTCCAGCCGATTTCTCGGAGATGCCTTGACATATATTTATAAAACTGCACCATAATGACAATCCCCATGTGCAAAGTTGCAGTAAGCATGGAATGGTTCAAGATGGCCGCCGTTTCCATGGAAACGGCAAAAATGTAAAAAACCGAAAAATGGTCCAAATTTAATGAAACTTTCAGAACTAATAACTCATCGTTAGAAGGCGTGACATCCATCTTAAGAACTTTTAAAATGGCTACCGTTGTCATGGAAACGGTCCAAACGTGAAAAAAACGAAAATAAATCCTTAATTAATTCATAGAAAATAAACCGCTACAGATACGGCAAAAAAACCCGTAAGTAGAAAACAGCAGTATAAACTGTAGAATTCATTGCCGTTGGAATTTTTAAGATAGCTGCTGTTACCATGGAGATAACGCTAAAAGTGCACATTGGACCCATATGGTAAAAAACGTCAAAGTAACATTTTCGTACAAATTTTAAGCTCATTCCCGTTTAAATGCTATTGTATTGTCATCTGTCTTCGAAATTTTCAAAATGGCCGCCGTTGCCATGGAAACAGCCTTAAAAAAAAAAAAAAAAAAAAAAAAAAAAAAAAACTCGAAAATTTGAGACAAAATTCTGTGATGAAGACTATGTGCAAAACATCTTCTAGAATATGCTAGAAGAAAACGAATATATAATTTAACGTGCTTCTTTCTATTCTATACAAAAATCGTGCTCTGAAGAGAAAATCGCCACTGAGAGAGAGAGAGAGAGAGAGAGAGAGAGAGAGAGAGAAACATGAAGAGTACACATAATTGACATTTCTGCACTTGCATTAAAGTACACATCCGTTAATCGAACACCTGCAAAAATATACACATTAGCTGAAATCAATCGGTAAGCGTGTAATTAAATTGTACAAGATAAAATACTTGTATCGTGTGATACGCGAGATATTGAAGAATAAAATGAACAGTTAGTATGCCGCTCCGTCAATATATACACATGTTGTCTGTCCAAGGTCCCCTCTAAAAAGAATAGTAATGTACTAACTCCACGATAATATACTTCAGTATCACGTGACAGCACCTTTCTTCCTCAAGCGTGTGTCTAATTTAAGATTTTAAAGAGTTCCCCAACTATAAATAGACATCACTCTTAGTCTACGAGAAGGGAAAAAGGGGGGGGGGGTCAAAGGCATGTATACTAGACGTGCCATGTGACTTTGATACACTCAAACTGGTTGCTGCTACTGTGACAATGTCAAGAACGGGGTGACATCCTCCGCTATTGCTTGCAATGGCAAATCTAGTGTTAGAATAACTCATTCGCAATTCATTTTTTCTGATGAGAAAACAGGAAATAGAGTATTTTTCTCAATTTTACGTGTAAAATTGTTCACAGATATTTGTCACTGAACAGCACAAAACGTATAGACAAGGAATAAACCAATGCAAAATGTGTCACTTTATGCTATACAAAGTATTGATCAATCAATCAAATCATGATTCAAGTGATCAAATCATGATTCAAGTGATCAAATCATGATAAGTGATCAATCAATCAAGTTTTGATATCAAACAAGTAATGAATCAAGTGCAGATATCGAAAAAAACGTCCCCTTACCATTTTACAAACTGCCTATCAGTCGATTAATCAATCAATCAAACGATTAATCAATCAATGATTGATCAATCATGATCACAAACCATCAATCAACCAATCCACATATCTTTTACGTTGAGTTTATGAAAGAAAATACCTTTAATTCTCTGTTGAACAATCGACTTTCGCGTATTATTATGTCACCCCTTTGAAAAAGGGGGGATATATTGTTATTCTACGAATTTTTTCTTCCACACTTTTTGTCCAGCCGATTTCTCGGAGATGCCTTGACATATATTTATAAAACTGCACCATAATGACAATCCCCATGTGCAAAGTTGCAGTAAGCATGGAATGGTTCAAGATGGCCGCCGTTTCCATGGAAACGGCAAAAATGTAAAAAACCGAAAAATGGTCCAAATTTAATGAAACTTTCAGAACTAATAACTCATCGTTAGAAGGCGTGACATCCATCTTAAGAACTTTTAAAATGGCTACCGTTGTCATGGAAACGGTCCAAACGTGAAAAAAACGAAAATAAATCCTTAATTAATTCATAGAAAATAAACCGCTACAGATACGGCAAAAAAACCCGTAAGTAGAAAACAGCAGTATAAACTGTAGAATTCATTGCCGTTGGAATTTTTAAGATAGCTGCTGTTACCATGGAGATAACGCTAAAAGTGCACATTGGACCCATATGGTAAAAAACGTCAAAGTAACATTTTCGTACAAATTTTAAGCTCATTCCCGTTTAAATGCTATTGTATTGTCATCTGTCTTCGAAATTTTCAAAATGGCCGCCGTTGCCATGGAAACAGCCTTAAAAAAAAAAAAAAAAAAAAAAAAAAAAAAAAACTCGAAAATTTGAGACAAAATTCTGTGATGAAGACTATGTGCAAAACATCTTCTAGAATATGCTAGAAGAAAACGAATATATAATTTAACGTGCTTCTTTCTATTCTATACAAAAATCGTGCTCTGAAGAGAAAATCGCCACTGAGAGAGAGAGAGAGAGAGAGAGAGAGAGAGAGAGAGAAACATGAAGAGTACACATAATTGACATTTCTGCACTTGCATTAAAGTACACATCCGTTAATCGAACACCTGCAAAAATATACACATTAGCTGAAATCAATCGGTAAGCGTGTAATTAAATTGTACAAGATAAAATACTTGTATCGTGTGATACGCGAGATATTGAAGAATAAAATGAACAGTTAGTATGCCGCTCCGTCAATATATACACATGTTGTCTGTCCAAGGTCCCCTCTAAAAAGAATAGTAATGTACTAACTCCACGATAATATACTTCAGTATCACGTGACAGCACCTTTCTTCCTCAAGCGTGTGTCTAATTTAAGATTTTAAAGAGTTCCCCAACTATAAATAGACATCACTCTTAGTCTACGAGAAGGGAAAAAGGGGGGGGGGGTCAAAGGCATGTATACTAGACGTGCCATGTGACTTTGATACACTCAAACTGGTTGCTGCTACTGTGACAATGTCAAGAACGGGGTGACATCCTCCGCTATTGCTTGCAATGGCAAATCTAGTGTTAGAATAACTCATTCGCAATTCATTTTTTCTGATGAGAAAACAGGAAATAGAGTATTTTTCTCAATTTTACGTGTAAAATTGTTCACAGATATTTGTCACTGAACAGCACAAAACGTATAGACAAGGAATAAACCAATGCAAAATGTGTCACTTTATGCTATACAAAGTATTGATCAATCAATCAAATCATGATTCAAGTGATCAAATCATGATTCAAGTGATCAAATCATGATAAGTGATCAATCAATCAAGTTTTGATATCAAACAAGTAATGAATCAAGTGCAGATATCGAAAAAAACGTCCCCTTACCATTTTACAAACTGCCTATCAGTCGATTAATCAATCAATCAAACGATTAATCAATCAATGATTGATCAATCATGATCACAAACCATCAATCAACCAATCCACATATCTTTTACGTTGAGTTTATGAAAGAAAATACCTTTAATTCTCTGTTGAACAATCGACTTTCGCGTATTATTATGTCACCCCTTTGAAAAAGGGGGGATATATTGTTATTCTACGAATTTTTTCTTCCACACTTTTTGTCCAGCCGATTTCTCGGAGATGCCTTGACATATATTTATAAAACTGCACCATAATGACAATCCCCATGTGCAAAGTTGCAGTAAGCATGGAATGGTTCAAGATGGCCGCCGTTTCCATGGAAACGGCAAAAATGTAAAAAACCGAAAAATGGTCCAAATTTAATGAAACTTTCAGAACTAATAACTCATCGTTAGAAGGCGTGACATCCATCTTAAGAACTTTTAAAATGGCTACCGTTGTCATGGAAACGGTCCAAACGTGAAAAAAACGAAAATAAATCCTTAATTAATTCATAGAAAATAAACCGCTACAGATACGGCAAAAAAACCCGTAAGTAGAAAACAGCAGTATAAACTGTAGAATTCATTGCCGTTGGAATTTTTAAGATAGCTGCTGTTACCATGGAGATAACGCTAAAAGTGCACATTGGACCCATATGGTAAAAAACGTCAAAGTAACATTTTCGTACAAATTTTAAGCTCATTCCCGTTTAAATGCTATTGTATTGTCATCTGTCTTCGAAATTTTCAAAATGGCCGCCGTTGCCATGGAAACAGCCTTAAAAAAAAAAAAAAAAAAAAAAAAAAAAAAAAACTCGAAAATTTGAGACAAAATTCTGTGATGAAGACTATGTGCAAAACATCTTCTAGAATATGCTAGAAGAAAACGAATATATAATTTAACGTGCTTCTTTCTATTCTATACAAAAATCGTGCTCTGAAGAGAAAATCGCCACTGAGAGAGAGAGAGAGAGAGAGAGAGAGAGAGAGAGAGAGAAACATGAAGAGTACACATAATTGACATTTCTGCACTTGCATTAAAGTACACATCCGTTAATCGAACACCTGCAAAAATATACACATTAGCTGAAATCAATCGGTAAGCGTGTAATTAAATTGTACAAGATAAAATACTTGTATCGTGTGATACGCGAGATATTGAAGAATAAAATGAACAGTTAGTATGCCGCTCCGTCAATATATACACATGTTGTCTGTCCAAGGTCCCCTCTAAAAAGAATAGTAATGTACTAACTCCACGATAATATACTTCAGTATCACGTGACAGCACCTTTCTTCCTCAAGCGTGTGTCTAATTTAAGATTTTAAAGAGTTCCCCAACTATAAATAGACATCACTCTTAGTCTACGAGAAGGGAAAAAGGGGGGGGGGGTCAAAGGCATGTATACTAGACGTGCCATGTGACTTTGATACACTCAAACTGGTTGCTGCTACTGTGACAATGTCAAGAACGGGGTGACATCCTCCGCTATTGCTTGCAATGGCAAATCTAGTGTTAGAATAACTCATTCGCAATTCATTTTTTCTGATGAGAAAACAGGAAATAGAGTATTTTTCTCAATTTTACGTGTAAAATTGTTCACAGATATTTGTCACTGAACAGCACAAAACGTATAGACAAGGAATAAACCAATGCAAAATGTGTCACTTTATGCTATACAAAGTATTGATCAATCAATCAAATCATGATTCAAGTGATCAAATCATGATTCAAGTGATCAAATCATGATAAGTGATCAATCAATCAAGTTTTGATATCAAACAAGTAATGAATCAAGTGCAGATATCGAAAAAAACGTCCCCTTACCATTTTACAAACTGCCTATCAGTCGATTAATCAATCAATCAAACGATTAATCAATCAATGATTGATCAATCATGATCACAAACCATCAATCAACCAATCCACATATCTTTTACGTTGAGTTTATGAAAGAAAATACCTTTAATTCTCTGTTGAACAATCGACTTTCGCGTATTATTATGTCACCCCTTTGAAAAAGGGGGGATATATTGTTATTCTACGAATTTTTTCTTCCACACTTTTTGTCCAGCCGATTTCTCGGAGATGCCTTGACATATATTTATAAAACTGCACCATAATGACAATCCCCATGTGCAAAGTTGCAGTAAGCATGGAATGGTTCAAGATGGCCGCCGTTTCCATGGAAACGGCAAAAATGTAAAAAACCGAAAAATGGTCCAAATTTAATGAAACTTTCAGAACTAATAACTCATCGTTAGAAGGCGTGACATCCATCTTAAGAACTTTTAAAATGGCTACCGTTGTCATGGAAACGGTCCAAACGTGAAAAAAACGAAAATAAATCCTTAATTAATTCATAGAAAATAAACCGCTACAGATACGGCAAAAAAACCCGTAAGTAGAAAACAGCAGTATAAACTGTAGAATTCATTGCCGTTGGAATTTTTAAGATAGCTGCTGTTACCATGGAGATAACGCTAAAAGTGCACATTGGACCCATATGGTAAAAAACGTCAAAGTAACATTTTCGTACAAATTTTAAGCTCATTCCCGTTTAAATGCTATTGTATTGTCATCTGTCTTCGAAATTTTCAAAATGGCCGCCGTTGCCATGGAAACAGCCTTAAAAAAAAAAAAAAAAAAAAAAAAAAAAAAAAAACTCGAAAATTTGAGACAAAATTCTGTGATGAACACTATGTGCAAAACATCTTCTAGAATATGCTAGAAGAAAACGAATATATAATTTAACGTGCTTCTTTCTATTCTATACAAAAATCGTGCTCTGAAGAGAAAATCGCCACTGAGAGAGAGAGAGAGAGAGAGAGAGAGGGAGAGAGAGAGAAACATGAAGAGTACACATAATTGACATTTCTGCACTTGCATTAAAGTACACATCCGTTAATCGAACACCTGCAAAAATATACACATTAGCTGAAATCAATCGGTAAGCGTGTAATTAAATTGTACAAGATAAAATACTTGTATCGTGTGATACGCGAGATATTGAAGAATAAAATGAACAGTTAGTATGCCGCTCCGTCAATATATACACATGTTGTCTGTCCAAGGTCCCCTCTAAAAAGAATAGTAATGTACTAACTCCACGATAATATACTTCAGTATCACGTGACAGCACCTTTCTTCCTCAAGCGTGTGTCTAATTTAAGATTTTAAAGAGTTCCCCAACTATAAATAGACATCACTCTTAGTCTACGAGAAGGGAAAAAGGGGGGGGGGGGGGTCAAAGGCATGTATACTAGACGTGCCATGTGACTTTGATACACTCAAACTGGTTGCTGCTACTGTGACAATGTCAAGAACGGGGTGACATCCTCCGCTATTGCTTGCAATGGCAAATCTAGTGTTAGAATAACTCATTCGCAATTCATTTTTTTCTGATGAGAAAACAGGAAATAGAGTATTTTTCTCAATTTTACGTGTAAAATTGTTCACAGATATTTGTCACTGAACAGCACAAAACGTATAGACAAGGAATAAACCAATGCAAAATGTGTCACTTTATGCTATACAAAGTATTGATCAATCAATCAAATCATGATTCAAGTGATCAAATCATGATTCAAGTGATCAAATCATGATAAGTGATCAATCAATCAAGTTTTGATATCAAACAAGTAATGAATCAAGTGCAGATATCGAAAAAAACGTCCCCTTACCATTTTACAAACTGCCTATCAGTCGATTAATCAATCAATCAAACGATTAATCAATCAATGATTGATCAATCATGATCACAAACCATCAATCAACCAATCCACATATCTTTTACGTTGAGTTTATGAAAGAAAATACCTTTAATTCTCTGTTGAACAATCGACTTTCGCGTATTATTATGTCACCCCTTTGAAAAAGGGGGGATATATTGTTATTCTACGAATTTTTTCTTCCACACTTTTTGTCCAGCCGATTTCTCGGAGATGCCTTGACATATATTTATAAAACTGCACCATAATGACAATCCCCATGTGCAAAGTTGCAGTAAGCATGGAATGGTTCAAGATGGCCGCCGTTTCCATGGAAACGGCAAAAATGTAAAAAACCGAAAAATGGTCCAAATTTAATGAAACTTTCAGAACTAATAACTCATCGTTAGAAGGCGTGACATCCATCTTAAGAACTTTTAAAATGGCTACCGTTGTCATGGAAACGGTCCAAACGTGAAAAAAACGAAAATAAATCCTTAATTAATTCATAGAAAATAAACCGCTACAGATACGGCAAAAAAACCCGTAAGTAGAAAACAGCAGTATAAACTGTAGAATTCATTGCCGTTGGAATTTTTAAGATAGCTGCTGTTACCATGGAGATAACGCTAAAAGTGCACATTGGACCCATATGGTAAAAAACGTCAAAGTAACATTTTCGTACAAATTTTAAGCTCATTCCCGTTTAAATGCTATTGTATTGTCATCTGTCTTCGAAATTTTCAAAATGGCCGCCGTTGCCATGGAAACAGCCTTAAAAAAAAAAAAAAAAAAAAAAAAAAAAAAAAAACTCGAAAATTTGAGACAAAATTCTGTGATGAACACTATGTGCAAAACATCTTCTAGAATATGCTAGAAGAAAACGAATATATAATTTAACGTGCTTCTTTCTATTCTATACAAAAATCGTGCTCTGAAGAGAAAATCGCCACTGAGAGAGAGAGAGAGAGAGAGAGAGAGGGAGAGAGAGAGAAACATGAAGAGTACACATAATTGACATTTCTGCACTTGCATTAAAGTACACATCCGTTAATCGAACACCTGCAAAAATATACACATTAGCTGAAATCAATCGGTAAGCGTGTAATTAAATTGTACAAGATAAAATACTTGTATCGTGTGATACGCGAGATATTGAAGAATAAAATGAACAGTTAGTATGCCGCTCCGTCAATATATACACATGTTGTCTGTCCAAGGTCCCCTCTAAAAAGAATAGTAATGTACTAACTCCACGATAATATACTTCAGTATCACGTGACAGCACCTTTCTTCCTCAAGCGTGTGTCTAATTTAAGATTTTAAAGAGTTCCCCAACTATAAATAGACATCACTCTTAGTCTACGAGAAGGGAAAAAGGGGGGGGGGGGGTCAAAGGCATGTATACTAGACGTGCCATGTGACTTTGATACACTCAAACTGGTTGCTGCTACTGTGACAATGTCAAGAACGGGGTGACATCCTCCGCTATTGCTTGCAATGGCAAATCTAGTGTTAGAATAACTCATTCGCAATTCATTTTTTTCTGATGAGAAAACAGGAAATAGAGTATTTTTCTCAATTTTACGTGTAAAATTGTTCACAGATATTTGTCACTGAACAGCACAAAACGTATAGACAAGGAATAAACCAATGCAAAATGTGTCACTTTATGCTATACAAAGTATTGATCAATCAATCAAATCATGATTCAAGTGATCAAATCATGATTCAAGTGATCAAATCATGATAAGTGATCAATCAATCAAGTTTTGATATCAAACAAGTAATGAATCAAGTGCAGATATCGAAAAAAACGTCCCCTTACCATTTTACAAACTGCCTATCAGTCGATTAATCAATCAATCAAACGATTAATCAATCAATGATTGATCAATCATGATCACAAACCATCAATCAACCAATCCACATATCTTTTACGTTGAGTTTATGAAAGAAAATACCTTTAATTCTCTGTTGAACAATCGACTTTCGCGTATTATTATGTCACCCCTTTGAAAAAGGGGGGATATATTGTTATTCTACGAATTTTTTCTTCCACACTTTTTGTCCAGCCGATTTCTCGGAGATGCCTTGACATATATTTATAAAACTGCACCATAATGACAATCCCCATGTGCAAAGTTGCAGTAAGCATGGAATGGTTCAAGATGGCCGCCGTTTCCATGGAAACGGCAAAAATGTAAAAAACCGAAAAATGGTCCAAATTTAATGAAACTTTCAGAACTAATAACTCATCGTTAGAAGGCGTGACATCCATCTTAAGAACTTTTAAAATGGCTACCGTTGTCATGGAAACGGTCCAAACGTGAAAAAAACGAAAATAAATCCTTAATTAATTCATAGAAAATAAACCGCTACAGATACGGCAAAAAAACCCGTAAGTAGAAAACAGCAGTATAAACTGTAGAATTCATTGCCGTTGGAATTTTTAAGATAGCTGCTGTTACCATGGAGATAACGCTAAAAGTGCACATTGGACCCATATGGTAAAAAACGTCAAAGTAACATTTTCGTACAAATTTTAAGCTCATTCCCGTTTAAATGCTATTGTATTGTCATCTGTCTTCGAAATTTTCAAAATGGCCGCCGTTGCCATGGAAACAGCCTTAAAAAAAAAAAAAAAAAAAAAAAAAAAAAAAAAACTCGAAAATTTGAGACAAAATTCTGTGATGAACACTATGTGCAAAACATCTTCTAGAATATGCTAGAAGAAAACGAATATATAATTTAACGTGCTTCTTTCTATTCTATACAAAAATCGTGCTCTGAAGAGAAAATCGCCACTGAGAGAGAGAGAGAGAGAGAGAGAGAGAGAGAGGGAGAGAGAGAGAAACATGAAGAGTACACATAATTGACATTTCTGCACTTGCATTAAAGTACACATCCGTTAATCGAACACCTGCAAAAATATACACATTAGCTGAAATCAATCGGTAAGCGTGTAATTAAATTGTACAAGATAAAATACTTGTATCGTGTGATACGCGAGATATTGAAGAATAAAATGAACAGTTAGTATGCCGCTCCGTCAATATATACACATGTTGTCTGTCCAAGGTCCCCTCTAAAAAGAATAGTAATGTACTAACTCCACGATAATATACTTCAGTATCACGTGACAGCACCTTTCTTCCTCAAGCGTGTGTCTAATTTAAGATTTTAAAGAGTTCCCCAACTATAAATAGACATCACTCTTAGTCTACGAGAAGGGAAAAAGGGGGGGGGGGGGTCAAAGGCATGTATACTAGACGTGCCATGTGACTTTGATACACTCAAACTGGTTGCTGCTACTGTGACAATGTCAAGAACGGGGTGACATCCTCCGCTATTGCTTGCAATGGCAAATCTAGTGTTAGAATAACTCATTCGCAATTCATTTTTTTCTGATGAGAAAACAGGAAATAGAGTATTTTTCTCAATTTTACGTGTAAAATTGTTCACAGATATTTGTCACTGAACAGCACAAAACGTATAGACAAGGAATAAACCAATGCAAAATGTGTCACTTTATGCTATACAAAGTATTGATCAATCAATCAAATCATGATTCAAGTGATCAAATCATGATTCAAGTGATCAAATCATGATAAGTGATCAATCAATCAAGTTTTGATATCAAACAAGTAATGAATCAAGTGCAGATATCGAAAAAAACGTCCCCTTACCATTTTACAAACTGCCTATCAGTCGATTAATCAATCAATCAAACGATTAATCAATCAATGATTGATCAATCATGATCACAAACCATCAATCAACCAATCCACATATCTTTTACGTTGAGTTTATGAAAGAAAATACCTTTAATTCTCTGTTGAACAATCGACTTTCGCGTATTATTATGTCACCCCTTTGAAAAAGGGGGGATATATTGTTATTCTACGAATTTTTTCTTCCACACTTTTTGTCCAGCCGATTTCTCGGAGATGCCTTGACATATATTTATAAAACTGCACCATAATGACAATCCCCATGTGCAAAGTTGCAGTAAGCATGGAATGGTTCAAGATGGCCGCCGTTTCCATGGAAACGGCAAAAATGTAAAAAACCGAAAAATGGTCCAAATTTAATGAAACTTTCAGAACTAATAACTCATCGTTAGAAGGCGTGACATCCATCTTAAGAACTTTTAAAATGGCTACCGTTGTCATGGAAACGGTCCAAACGTGAAAAAAACGAAAATAAATCCTTAATTAATTCATAGAAAATAAACCGCTACAGATACGGCAAAAAAACCCGTAAGTAGAAAACAGCAGTATAAACTGTAGAATTCATTGCCGTTGGAATTTTTAAGATAGCTGCTGTTACCATGGAGATAACGCTAAAAGTGCACATTGGACCCATATGGTAAAAAACGTCAAAGTAACATTTTCGTACAAATTTTAAGCTCATTCCCGTTTAAATGCTATTGTATTGTCATCTGTCTTCGAAATTTTCAAAATGGCCGCCGTTGCCATGGAAACAGCCTTAAAAAAAAAAAAAAAAAAAAAAAAAAAAAAAAAACTCGAAAATTTGAGACAAAATTCTGTGATGAACACTATGTGCAAAACATCTTCTAGAATATGCTAGAAGAAAACGAATATATAATTTAACGTGCTTCTTTCTATTCTATACAAAAATCGTGCTCTGAAGAGAAAATCGCCACTGAGAGAGAGAGAGAGAGAGAGAGAGAGGGAGAGAGAGAGAAACATGAAGAGTACACATAATTGACATTTCTGCACTTGCATTAAAGTACACATCCGTTAATCGAACACCTGCAAAAATATACACATTAGCTGAAATCAATCGGTAAGCGTGTAATTAAATTGTACAAGATAAAATACTTGTATCGTGTGATACGCGAGATATTGAAGAATAAAATGAACAGTTAGTATGCCGCTCCGTCAATATATACACATGTTGTCTGTCCAAGGTCCCCTCTAAAAAGAATAGTAATGTACTAACTCCACGATAATATACTTCAGTATCACGTGACAGCACCTTTCTTCCTCAAGCGTGTGTCTAATTTAAGATTTTAAAGAGTTCCCCAACTATAAATAGACATCACTCTTAGTCTACGAGAAGGGAAAAAGGGGGGGGGGGGGGGGGTCAAAGGCATGTATACTAGACGTGCCATGTGACTTTGATACACTCAAACTGGTTGCTGCTACTGTGACAATGTCAAGAACGGGGTGACATCCTCCGCTATTGCTTGCAATGGCAAATCTAGTGTTAGAATAACTCATTCGCAATTCATTTTTTTCTGATGAGAAAACAGGAAATAGAGTATTTTTCTCAATTTTACGTGTAAAATTGTTCACAGATATTTGTCACTGAACAGCACAAAACGTATAGACAAGGAATAAACCAATGCAAAATGTGTCACTTTATGCTATACAAAGTATTGATCAATCAATCAAATCATGATTCAAGTGATCAAATCATGATTCAAGTGATCAAATCATGATAAGTGATCAATCAATCAAGTTTTGATATCAAACAAGTAATGAATCAAGTGCAGATATCGAAAAAAACGTCCCCTTACCATTTTACAAACTGCCTATCAGTCGATTAATCAATCAATCAAACGATTAATCAATCAATGATTGATCAATCATGATCACAAACCATCAATCAACCAATCCACATATCTTTTACGTTGAGTTTATGAAAGAAAATACCTTTAATTCTCTGTTGAACAATCGACTTTCGCGTATTATTATGTCACCCCTTTGAAAAAGGGGGGATATATTGTTATTCTACGAATTTTTTCTTCCACACTTTTTGTCCAGCCGATTTCTCGGAGATGCCTTGACATATATTTATAAAACTGCACCATAATGACAATCCCCATGTGCAAAGTTGCAGTAAGCATGGAATGGTTCAAGATGGCCGCCGTTTCCATGGAAACGGCAAAAATGTAAAAAACCGAAAAATGGTCCAAATTTAATGAAACTTTCAGAACTAATAACTCATCGTTAGAAGGCGTGACATCCATCTTAAGAACTTTTAAAATGGCTACCGTTGTCATGGAAACGGTCCAAACGTGAAAAAAACGAAAATAAATCCTTAATTAATTCATAGAAAATAAACCGCTACAGATACGGCAAAAAAACCCGTAAGTAGAAAACAGCAGTATAAACTGTAGAATTCATTGCCGTTGGAATTTTTAAGATAGCTGCTGTTACCATGGAGATAACGCTAAAAGTGCACATTGGACCCATATGGTAAAAAACGTCAAAGTAACATTTTCGTACAAATTTTAAGCTCATTCCCGTTTAAATGCTATTGTATTGTCATCTGTCTTCGAAATTTTCAAAATGGCCGCCGTTGCCATGGAAACAGCCTTAAAAAAAAAAAAAAAAAAAAAAAAAAAAAAAAACTCGAAAATTTGAGACAAAATTCTGTGATGAACACTATGTGCAAAACATCTTCTAGAATATGCTAGAAGAAAACGAATATATAATTTAACGTGCTTCTTTCTATTCTATACAAAAATCGTGCTCTGAAGAGAAAATCGCCACTGAGAGAGAGAGAGAGAGAGAGAGAGAGGGAGAGAGAGAGAAACATGAAGAGTACACATAATTGACATTTCTGCACTTGCATTAAAGTACACATCCGTTAATCGAACACCTGCAAAAATATACACATTAGCTGAAATCAATCGGTAAGCGTGTAATTAAATTGTACAAGATAAAATACTTGTATCGTGTGATACGCGAGATATTGAAGAATAAAATGAACAGTTAGTATGCCGCTCCGTCAATATATACACATGTTGTCTGTCCAAGGTCCCCTCTAAAAAGAATAGTAATGTACTAACTCCACGATAATATACTTCAGTATCACGTGACAGCACCTTTCTTCCTCAAGCGTGTGTCTAATTTAAGATTTTAAAGAGTTCCCCAACTATAAATAGACATCACTCTTAGTCTACGAGAAGGGGAAAAGGGGGGGGGGGGGTCAAAGGCATGTATACTAGACGTGCCATGTGACTTTGATACACTCAAACTGGTTGCTGCTACTGTGACAATGTCAAGAACGGGGTGACATCCTCCGCTATTGCTTGCAATGGCAAATCTAGTGTTAGAATAACTCATTCGCAATTCATTTTTTTCTGATGAGAAAACAGGAAATAGAGTATTTTTCTCAATTTTACGTGTAAAATTGTTCACAGATATTTGTCACTGAACAGCACAAAACGTATAGACAAGGAATAAACCAATGCAAAATGTGTCACTTTATTCTGTCTTCGAAATTTTCAAAATGGCCGCCGTTGCCATGGAAACAGCCTTAAAAAAAAAAAAAAAAAAAAAAAAAAAAAAAAAACTCGAAAATTTGAGACAAAATTCTGTGATGAACACTATGTGCAAAACATCTTCTAGAATATGCTAGAAGAAAACGAATATATAATTTAACGTGCTTCTTTCTATTCTATACAAAAATCGTGCTCTGAAGAGAAAATCGCCACTGAGAGAGAGAGAGAGAGAGAGAGAGAGGGAGAGAGAGAGAAACATGAAGAGTACACATAATTGACATTTCTGCACTTGCATTAAAGTACACATCCGTTAATCGAACACCTGCAAAAATATACACATTAGCTGAAATCAATCGGTAAGCGTGTAATTAAATTGTACAAGATAAAATACTTGTATCGTGTGATACGCGAGATATTGAAGAATAAAATGAACAGTTAGTATGCCGCTCCGTCAATATATACACATGTTGTCTGTCCAAGGTCCCCTCTAAAAAGAATAGTAATGTACTAACTCCACGATAATATACTTCAGTATCACGTGACAGCACCTTTCTTCCTCAAGCGTGTGTCTAATTTAAGATTTTAAAGAGTTCCCCAACTATAAATAGACATCACTCTTAGTCTACGAGAAGGGAAAAAGGGGGGGGGGGGGGGGGTCAAAGGCATGTATACTAGACGTGCCATGTGACTTTGATACACTCAAACTGGTTGCTGCTACTGTGACAATGTCAAGAACGGGGTGACATCCTCCGCTATTGCTTGCAATGGCAAATCTAGTGTTAGAATAACTCATTCGCAATTCATTTTTTTCTGATGAGAAAACAGGAAATAGAGTATTTTTCTCAATTTTACGTGTAAAATTGTTCACAGATATTTGTCACTGAACAGCACAAAACGTATAGACAAGGAATAAACCAATGCAAAATGTGTCACTTTATGCTATACAAAGTATTGATCAATCAATCAAATCATGATTCAAGTGATCAAATCATGATTCAAGTGATCAAATCATGATAAGTGATCAATCAATCAAGTTTTGATATCAAACAAGTAATGAATCAAGTGCAGATATCGAAAAAAACGTCCCCTTACCATTTTACAAACTGCCTATCAGTCGATTAATCAATCAATCAAACGATTAATCAATCAATGATTGATCAATCATGATCACAAACCATCAATCAACCAATCCACATATCTTTTACGTTGAGTTTATGAAAGAAAATACCTTTAATTCTCTGTTGAACAATCGACTTTCGCGTATTATTATGTCACCCCTTTGAAAAAGGGGGGATATATTGTTATTCTACGAATTTTTTCTTCCACACTTTTTGTCCAGCCGATTTCTCGGAGATGCCTTGACATATATTTATAAAACTGCACCATAATGACAATCCCCATGTGCAAAGTTGCAGTAAGCATGGAATGGTTCAAGATGGCCGCCGTTTCCATGGAAACGGCAAAAATGTAAAAAACCGAAAAATGGTCCAAATTTAATGAAACTTTCAGAACTAATAACTCATCGTTAGAAGGCGTGACATCCATCTTAAGAACTTTTAAAATGGCTACCGTTGTCATGGAAACGGTCCAAACGTGAAAAAAACGAAAATAAATCCTTAATTAATTCATAGAAAATAAACCGCTACAGATACGGCAAAAAAACCCGTAAGTAGAAAACAGCAGTATAAACTGTAGAATTCATTGCCGTTGGAATTTTTAAGATAGCTGCTGTTACCATGGAGATAACGCTAAAAGTGCACATTGGACCCATATGGTAAAAAACGTCAAAGTAACATTTTCGTACAAATTTTAAGCTCATTCCCGTTTAAATGCTATTGTATTGTCATCTGTCTTCGAAATTTTCAAAATGGCCGCCGTTGCCATGGAAACAGCCTTAAAAAAAAAAAAAAAAAAAAAAAAAAAAAAAAAACTCGAAAATTTGAGACAAAATTCTGTGATGAACACTATGTGCAAAACATCTTCTAGAATATGCTAGAAGAAAACGAATATATAATTTAACGTGCTTCTTTCTATTCTATACAAAAATCGTGCTCTGAAGAGA
Organism: Mytilus galloprovincialis; assembly: GCF_965363235.1. Classification (NCBI taxonomy): domain Eukaryota; kingdom Metazoa; phylum Mollusca; class Bivalvia; order Mytilida; family Mytilidae; genus Mytilus; species Mytilus galloprovincialis. The sequence continues at coordinate 15,177,496 of NC_134840.1, forward strand.
AAATCGCCACTGAGAGAGAGAGAGAGAGAGAGAGAGAGGGAGAGAGAGAGAAACATGAAGAGTACACATAATTGACATTTCTGCACTTGCATTAAAGTACACATCCGTTAATCGAACACCTGCAAAAATATACACATTAGCTGAAATCAATCGGTAAGCGTGTAATTAAATTGTACAAGATAAAATACTTGTATCGTGTGATACGCGAGATATTGAAGAATAAAATGAACAGTTAGTATGCCGCTCCGTCAATATATACACATGTTGTCTGTCCAAGGTCCCCTCTAAAAAGAATAGTAATGTACTAACTCCACGATAATATACTTCAGTATCACGTGACAGCACCTTTCTTCCTCAAGCGTGTGTCTAATTTAAGATTTTAAAGAGTTCCCCAACTATAAATAGACATCACTCTTAGTCTACGAGAAGGGGAAAAGGGGGGGGGGGGGGTCAAAGGCATGTATACTAGACGTGCCATGTGACTTTGATACACTCAAACTGGTTGCTGCTACTGTGACAATGTCAAGAACGGGGTGACATCCTCCGCTATTGCTTGCAATGGCAAATCTAGTGTTAGAATAACTCATTCGCAATTCATTTTTTTCTGATGAGAAAACAGGAAATAGAGTATTTTTCTCAATTTTACGTGTAAAATTGTTCACAGATATTTGTCACTGAACAGCACAAAACGTATAGACAAGGAATAAACCAATGCAAAATGTGTCACTTTATGCTATACAAAGTATTGATCAATCAATCAAATCATGATTCAAGTGATCAAATCATGATTCAAGTGATCAAATCATGATAAGTGATCAATCAATCAAGTTTTGATATCAAACAAGTAATGAATCAAGTGCAGATATCGAAAAAAACGTCCCCTTACCATTTTACAAACTGCCTATCAGTCGATTAATCAATCAATCAAACGATTAATCAATCAATGATTGATCAATCATGATCACAAACCATCAATCAACCAATCCACATATCTTTTACGTTGAGTTTATGAAAGAAAATACCTTTAATTCTCTGTTGAACAATCGACTTTCGCGTATTATTATGTCACCCCTTTGAAAAAGGGGGGATATATTGTTATTCTACGAATTTTTTCTTCCACACTTTTTGTCCAGCCGATTTCTCGGAGATGCCTTGACATATATTTATAAAACTGCACCATAATGACAATCCCCATGTGCAAAGTTGCAGTAAGCATGGAATGGTTCAAGATGGCCGCCGTTTCCATGGAAACGGCAAAAATGTAAAAAACCGAAAAATGGTCCAAATTTAATGAAACTTTCAGAACTAATAACTCATCGTTAGAAGGCGTGACATCCATCTTAAGAACTTTTAAAATGGCTACCGTTGTCATGGAAACGGTCCAAACGTGAAAAAAACGAAAATAAATCCTTAATTAATTCATAGAAAATAAACCGCTACAGATACGGCAAAAAAACCCGTAAGTAGAAAACAGCAGTATAAACTGTAGAATTCATTGCCGTTGGAATTTTTAAGATAGCTGCTGTTACCATGGAGATAACGCTAAAAGTGCACATTGGACCCATATGGTAAAAAACGTCAAAGTAACATTTTCGTACAAATTTTAAGCTCATTCCCGTTTAAATGCTATTGTATTGTCATCTGTCTTCGAAATTTTCAAAATGGCCGCCGTTGCCATGGAAACAGCCTTAAAAAAAAAAAAAAAAAAAAAAAAAAAAAAAAACTCGAAAATTTGAGACAAAATTCTGTGATGAACACTATGTGCAAAACATCTTCTAGAATATGCTAGAAGAAAACGAATATATAATTTAACGTGCTTCTTTCTATTCTATACAAAAATCGTGCTCTGAAGAGAAAATCGCCACTGAGAGAGAGAGAGAGAGAGAGAGAGAGGGAGAGAGAGAGAAACATGAAGAGTACACATAATTGACATTTCTGCACTTGCATTAAAGTACACATCCGTTAATCGAACACCTGCAAAAATATACACATTAGCTGAAATCAATCGGTAAGCGTGTAATTAAATTGTACAAGATAAAATACTTGTATCGTGTGATACGCGAGATATTGAAGAATAAAATGAACAGTTAGTATGCCGCTCCGTCAATATATACACATGTTGTCTGTCCAAGGTCCCCTCTAAAAAGAATAGTAATGTACTAACTCCACGATAATATACTTCAGTATCACGTGACAGCACCTTTCTTCCTCAAGCGTGTGTCTAATTTAAGATTTTAAAGAGTTCCCCAACTATAAATAGACATCACTCTTAGTCTACGAGAAGGGAAAAAGGGGGGGGGGGTCAAAGGCATGTATACTAGACGTGCCATGTGACTTTGATACACTCAAACTGGTTGCTGCTACTGTGACAATGTCAAGAACGGGGTGACATCCTCCGCTATTGCTTGCAATGGCAAATCTAGTGTTAGAATAACTCATTCGCAATTCATTTTTTTCTGATGAGAAAACAGGAAATAGAGTATTTTTCTCAATTTTACGTGTAAAATTGTTCACAGATATTTGTCACTGAACAGCACAAAACGTATAGACAAGGAATAAACCAATGCAAAATGTGTCACTTTATGCTATACAAAGTATTGATCAATCAATCAAATCATGATTCAAGTGATCAAATCATGATTCAAGTGATCAAATCATGATAAGTGATCAATCAATCAAGTTTTGATATCAAACAAGTAATGAATCAAGTGCAGATATCGAAAAAAACGTCCCCTTACCATTTTACAAACTGCCTATCAGTCGATTAATCAATCAATCAAACGATTAATCAATCAATGATTGATCAATCATGATCACAAACCATCAATCAACCAATCCACATATCTTTTACGTTGAGTTTATGAAAGAAAATACCTTTAATTCTCTGTTGAACAATCGACTTTCGCGTATTATTATGTCACCCCTTTGAAAAAGGGGGGATATATTGTTATTCTACGAATTTTTTCTTCCACACTTTTTGTCCAGCCGATTTCTCGGAGATGCCTTGACATATATTTATAAAACTGCACCATAATGACAATCCCCATGTGCAAAGTTGCAGTAAGCATGGAATGGTTCAAGATGGCCGCCGTTTCCATGGAAACGGCAAAAATGTAAAAAACCGAAAAATGGTCCAAATTTAATGAAACTTTCAGAACTAATAACTCATCGTTAGAAGGCGTGACATCCATCTTAAGAACTTTTAAAATGGCTACCGTTGTCATGGAAACGGTCCAAACGTGAAAAAAACGAAAATAAATCCTTAATTAATTCATAGAAAATAAACCGCTACAGATACGGCAAAAAAACCCGTAAGTAGAAAACAGCAGTATAAACTGTAGAATTCATTGCCGTTGGAATTTTTAAGATAGCTGCTGTTACCATGGAGATAACGCTAAAAGTGCACATTGGACCCATATGGTAAAAAACGTCAAAGTAACATTTTCGTACAAATTTTAAGCTCATTCCCGTTTAAATGCTATTGTATTGTCATCTGTCTTCGAAATTTTCAAAATGGCCGCCGTTGCCATGGAAACAGCCTTAAAAAAAAAAAAAAAAAAAAAAAAAAAAAAAAAACTCGAAAATTTGAGACAAAATTCTGTGATGAAGACTATGTGCAAAACATCTTCTAGAATATGCTAGAAGAAAACGAATATATAATTTAACGTGCTTCTTTCTATTCTATACAAAAATCGTGCTCTGAAGAGAAAATCGCCACTGAGAGAGAGAGAGAGAGAGAGAGAGAGGGAGAGAGAGAGAAACATGAAGAGTACACATAATTGACATTTCTGCACTTGCATTAAAGTACACATCCGTTAATCGAACACCTGCAAAAATATACACATTAGCTGAAATCAATCGGTAAGCGTGTAATTAAATTGTACAAGATAAAATACTTGTATCGTGTGATACGCGAGATATTGAAGAATAAAATGAACAGTTAGTATGCCGCTCCGTCAATATATACACATGTTGTCTGTCCAAGGTCCCCTCTAAAAAGAATAGTAATGTACTAACTCCACGATAATATACTTCAGTATCACGTGACAGCACCTTTCTTCCTCAAGCGTGTGTCTAATTTAAGATTTTAAAGAGTTCCCCAACTATAAATAGACATCACTCTTAGTCTACGAGAAGGGGAAAAGGGGGGGGGGGGTCAAAGGCATGTATACTAGACGTGCCATGTGACTTTGATACACTCAAACTGGTTGCTGCTACTGTGACAATGTCAAGAACGGGGTGACATCCTCCGCTATTGCTTGCAATGGCAAATCTAGTGTTAGAATAACTCATTCGCAATTCATTTTTTTCTGATGAGAAAACAGGAAATAGAGTATTTTTCTCAATTTTACGTGTAAAATTGTTCACAGATATTTGTCACTGAACAGCACAAAACGTATAGACAAGGAATAAACCAATGCAAAATGTGTCACTTTATGCTATACAAAGTATTGATCAATCAATCAAATCATGATTCAAGTGATCAAATCATGATTCAAGTGATCAAATCATGATAAGTGATCAATCAATCAAGTTTTGATATCAAACAAGTAATGAATCAAGTGCAGATATCGAAAAAAACGTCCCCTTACCATTTTACAAACTGCCTATCAGTCGATTAATCAATCAATCAAACGATTAATCAATCAATGATTGATCAATCATGATCACAAACCATCAATCAACCAATCCACATATCTTTTACGTTGAGTTTATGAAAGAAAATACCTTTAATTCTCTGTTGAACAATCGACTTTCGCGTATTATTATGTCACCCCTTTGAAAAAGGGGGGATATATTGTTATTCTACGAATTTTTTCTTCCACACTTTTTGTCCAGCCGATTTCTCGGAGATGCCTTGACATATATTTATAAAACTGCACCATAATGACAATCCCCATGTGCAAAGTTGCAGTAAGCATGGAATGGTTCAAGATGGCCGCCGTTTCCATGGAAACGGCAAAAATGTAAAAAACCGAAAAATGGTCCAAATTTAATGAAACTTTCAGAACTAATAACTCATCGTTAGAAGGCGTGACATCCATCTTAAGAACTTTTAAAATGGCTACCGTTGTCATGGAAACGGTCCAAACGTGAAAAAAACGAAAATAAATCCTTAATTAATTCATAGAAAATAAACCGCTACAGATACGGCAAAAAAACCCGTAAGTAGAAAACAGCAGTATAAACTGTAGAATTCATTGCCGTTGGAATTTTTAAGATAGCTGCTGTTACCATGGAGATAACGCTAAAAGTGCACATTGGACCCATATGGTAAAAAACGTCAAAGTAACATTTTCGTACAAATTTTAAGCTCATTCCCGTTTAAATGCTATTGTATTGTCATCTGTCTTCGAAATTTTCAAAATGGCCGCCGTTGCCATGGAAACAGCCTTAAAAAAAAAAAAAAAAAAAAAAAAAAAAAAAAACTCGAAAATTTGAGACAAAATTCTGTGATGAAGACTATGTGCAAAACATCTTCTAGAATATGCTAGAAGAAAACGAATATATAATTTAACGTGCTTCTTTCTATTCTATACAAAAATCGTGCTCTGAAGAGAAAATCGCCACTGAGAGAGAGAGAGAGAGAGAGAGAGAGAGAGAGAGAGAAACATGAAGAGTACACATAATTGACATTTCTGCACTTGCATTAAAGTACACATCCGTTAATCGAACACCTGCAAAAATATACACATTAGCTGAAATCAATCGGTAAGCGTGTAATTAAATTGTACAAGATAAAATACTTGTATCGTGTGATACGCGAGATATTGAAGAATAAAATGAACAGTTAGTATGCCGCTCCGTCAATATATACACATGTTGTCTGTCCAAGGTCCCCTCTAAAAAGAATAGTAATGTACTAACTCCACGATAATATACTTCAGTATCACGTGACAGCACCTTTCTTCCTCAAGCGTGTGTCTAATTTAAGATTTTAAAGAGTTCCCCAACTATAAATAGACATCACTCTTAGTCTACGAGAAGGGAAAAAGGGGGGGGGGGTCAAAGGCATGTATACTAGACGTGCCATGTGACTTTGATACACTCAAACTGGTTGCTGCTACTGTGACAATGTCAAGAACGGGGTGACATCCTCCGCTATTGCTTGCAATGGCAAATCTAGTGTTAGAATAACTCATTCGCAATTCATTTTTTCTGATGAGAAAACAGGAAATAGAGTATTTTTCTCAATTTTACGTGTAAAATTGTTCACAGATATTTGTCACTGAACAGCACAAAACGTATAGACAAGGAATAAACCAATGCAAAATGTGTCACTTTATGCTATACAAAGTATTGATCAATCAATCAAATCATGATTCAAGTGATCAAATCATGATTCAAGTGATCAAATCATGATAAGTGATCAATCAATCAAGTTTTGATATCAAACAAGTAATGAATCAAGTGCAGATATCGAAAAAAACGTCCCCTTACCATTTTACAAACTGCCTATCAGTCGATTAATCAATCAATCAAACGATTAATCAATCAATGATTGATCAATCATGATCACAAACCATCAATCAACCAATCCACATATCTTTTACGTTGAGTTTATGAAAGAAAATACCTTTAATTCTCTGTTGAACAATCGACTTTCGCGTATTATTATGTCACCCCTTTGAAAAAGGGGGGATATATTGTTATTCTACGAATTTTTTCTTCCACACTTTTTGTCCAGCCGATTTCTCGGAGATGCCTTGACATATATTTATAAAACTGCACCATAATGACAATCCCCATGTGCAAAGTTGCAGTAAGCATGGAATGGTTCAAGATGGCCGCCGTTTCCATGGAAACGGCAAAAATGTAAAAAACCGAAAAATGGTCCAAATTTAATGAAACTTTCAGAACTAATAACTCATCGTTAGAAGGCGTGACATCCATCTTAAGAACTTTTAAAATGGCTACCGTTGTCATGGAAACGGTCCAAACGTGAAAAAAACGAAAATAAATCCTTAATTAATTCATAGAAAATAAACCGCTACAGATACGGCAAAAAAACCCGTAAGTAGAAAACAGCAGTATAAACTGTAGAATTCATTGCCGTTGGAATTTTTAAGATAGCTGCTGTTACCATGGAGATAACGCTAAAAGTGCACATTGGACCCATATGGTAAAAAACGTCAAAGTAACATTTTCGTACAAATTTTAAGCTCATTCCCGTTTAAATGCTATTGTATTGTCATCTGTCTTCGAAATTTTCAAAATGGCCGCCGTTGCCATGGAAACAGCCTTAAAAAAAAAAAAAAAAAAAAAAAAAAAAAAAAACTCGAAAATTTGAGACAAAATTCTGTGATGAAGACTATGTGCAAAACATCTTCTAGAATATGCTAGAAGAAAACGAATATATAATTTAACGTGCTTCTTTCTATTCTATACAAAAATCGTGCTCTGAAGAGAAAATCGCCACTGAGAGAGAGAGAGAGAGAGAGAGAGAGAGAGAGAGAGAGAAACATGAAGAGTACACATAATTGACATTTCTGCACTTGCATTAAAGTACACATCCGTTAATCGAACACCTGCAAAAATATACACATTAGCTGAAATCAATCGGTAAGCGTGTAATTAAATTGTACAAGATAAAATACTTGTATCGTGTGATACGCGAGATATTGAAGAATAAAATGAACAGTTAGTATGCCGCTCCGTCAATATATACACATGTTGTCTGTCCAAGGTCCCCTCTAAAAAGAATAGTAATGTACTAACTCCACGATAATATACTTCAGTATCACGTGACAGCACCTTTCTTCCTCAAGCGTGTGTCTAATTTAAGATTTTAAAGAGTTCCCCAACTATAAATAGACATCACTCTTAGTCTACGAGAAGGGAAAAAGGGGGGGGGGGTCAAAGGCATGTATACTAGACGTGCCATGTGACTTTGATACACTCAAACTGGTTGCTGCTACTGTGACAATGTCAAGAACGGGGTGACATCCTCCGCTATTGCTTGCAATGGCAAATCTAGTGTTAGAATAACTCATTCGCAATTCATTTTTTCTGATGAGAAAACAGGAAATAGAGTATTTTTCTCAATTTTACGTGTAAAATTGTTCACAGATATTTGTCACTGAACAGCACAAAACGTATAGACAAGGAATAAACCAATGCAAAATGTGTCACTTTATGCTATACAAAGTATTGATCAATCAATCAAATCATGATTCAAGTGATCAAATCATGATTCAAGTGATCAAATCATGATAAGTGATCAATCAATCAAGTTTTGATATCAAACAAGTAATGAATCAAGTGCAGATATCGAAAAAAACGTCCCCTTACCATTTTACAAACTGCCTATCAGTCGATTAATCAATCAATCAAACGATTAATCAATCAATGATTGATCAATCATGATCACAAACCATCAATCAACCAATCCACATATCTTTTACGTTGAGTTTATGAAAGAAAATACCTTTAATTCTCTGTTGAACAATCGACTTTCGCGTATTATTATGTCACCCCTTTGAAAAAGGGGGGATATATTGTTATTCTACGAATTTTTTCTTCCACACTTTTTGTCCAGCCGATTTCTCGGAGATGCCTTGACATATATTTATAAAACTGCACCATAATGACAATCCCCATGTGCAAAGTTGCAGTAAGCATGGAATGGTTCAAGATGGCCGCCGTTTCCATGGAAACGGCAAAAATGTAAAAAACCGAAAAATGGTCCAAATTTAATGAAACTTTCAGAACTAATAACTCATCGTTAGAAGGCGTGACATCCATCTTAAGAACTTTTAAAATGGCTACCGTTGTCATGGAAACGGTCCAAACGTGAAAAAAACGAAAATAAATCCTTAATTAATTCATAGAAAATAAACCGCTACAGATACGGCAAAAAAACCCGTAAGTAGAAAACAGCAGTATAAACTGTAGAATTCATTGCCGTTGGAATTTTTAAGATAGCTGCTGTTACCATGGAGATAACGCTAAAAGTGCACATTGGACCCATATGGTAAAAAACGTCAAAGTAACATTTTCGTACAAATTTTAAGCTCATTCCCGTTTAAATGCTATTGTATTGTCATCTGTCTTCGAAATTTTCAAAATGGCCGCCGTTGCCATGGAAACAGCCTTAAAAAAAAAAAAAAAAAAAAAAAAAAAAAAAAACTCGAAAATTTGAGACAAAATTCTGTGATGAAGACTATGTGCAAAACATCTTCTAGAATATGCTAGAAGAAAACGAATATATAATTTAACGTGCTTCTTTCTATTCTATACAAAAATCGTGCTCTGAAGAGAAAATCGCCACTGAGAGAGAGAGAGAGAGAGAGAGAGAGAGAGAGAGAGAAACATGAAGAGTACACATAATTGACATTTCTGCACTTGCATTAAAGTACACATCCGTTAATCGAACACCTGCAAAAATATACACATTAGCTGAAATCAATCGGTAAGCGTGTAATTAAATTGTACAAGATAAAATACTTGTATCGTGTGATACGCGAGATATTGAAGAATAAAATGAACAGTTAGTATGCCGCTCCGTCAATATATACACATGTTGTCTGTCCAAGGTCCCCTCTAAAAAGAATAGTAATGTACTAACTCCACGATAATATACTTCAGTATCACGTGACAGCACCTTTCTTCCTCAAGCGTGTGTCTAATTTAAGATTTTAAAGAGTTCCCCAACTATAAATAGACATCACTCTTAGTCTACGAGAAGGGAAAAAGGGGGGGGGGGTCAAAGGCATGTATACTAGACGTGCCATGTGACTTTGATACACTCAAACTGGTTGCTGCTACTGTGACAATGTCAAGAACGGGGTGACATCCTCCGCTATTGCTTGCAATGGCAAATCTAGTGTTAGAATAACTCATTCGCAATTCATTTTTTCTGATGAGAAAACAGGAAATAGAGTATTTTTCTCAATTTTACGTGTAAAATTGTTCACAGATATTTGTCACTGAACAGCACAAAACGTATAGACAAGGAATAAACCAATGCAAAATGTGTCACTTTATGCTATACAAAGTATTGATCAATCAATCAAATCATGATTCAAGTGATCAAATCATGATTCAAGTGATCAAATCATGATAAGTGATCAATCAATCAAGTTTTGATATCAAACAAGTAATGAATCAAGTGCAGATATCGAAAAAAACGTCCCCTTACCATTTTACAAACTGCCTATCAGTCGATTAATCAATCAATCAAACGATTAATCAATCAATGATTGATCAATCATGATCACAAACCATCAATCAACCAATCCACATATCTTTTACGTTGAGTTTATGAAAGAAAATACCTTTAATTCTCTGTTGAACAATCGACTTTCGCGTATTATTATGTCACCCCTTTGAAAAAGGGGGGATATATTGTTATTCTACGAATTTTTTCTTCCACACTTTTTGTCCAGCCGATTTCTCGGAGATGCCTTGACATATATTTATAAAACTGCACCATAATGACAATCCCCATGTGCAAAGTTGCAGTAAGCATGGAATGGTTCAAGATGGCCGCCGTTTCCATGGAAACGGCAAAAATGTAAAAAACCGAAAAATGGTCCAAATTTAATGAAACTTTCAGAACTAATAACTCATCGTTAGAAGGCGTGACATCCATCTTAAGAACTTTTAAAATGGCTACCGTTGTCATGGAAACGGTCCAAACGTGAAAAAAACGAAAATAAATCCTTAATTAATTCATAGAAAATAAACCGCTACAGATACGGCAAAAAAACCCGTAAGTAGAAAACAGCAGTATAAACTGTAGAATTCATTGCCGTTGGAATTTTTAAGATAGCTGCTGTTACCATGGAGATAACGCTAAAAGTGCACATTGGACCCATATGGTAAAAAACGTCAAAGTAACATTTTCGTACAAATTTTAAGCTCATTCCCGTTTAAATGCTATTGTATTGTCATCTGTCTTCGAAATTTTCAAAATGGCCGCCGTTGCCATGGAAACAGCCTTAAAAAAAAAAAAAAAAAAAAAAAAAAAAAAAAACTCGAAAATTTGAGACAAAATTCTGTGATGAAGACTATGTGCAAAACATCTTCTAGAATATGCTAGAAGAAAACGAATATATAATTTAACGTGCTTCTTTCTATTCTATACAAAAATCGTGCTCTGAAGAGAAAATCGCCACTGAGAGAGAGAGAGAGAGAGAGAGAGAGAGAGAGAGAGAGAGAGACATGAAGAGTACACATAATTGACATTTCTGCACTTGCATTAAAGTACACATCCGTTAATCGAACACCTGCAAAAATATACACATTAGCTGAAATCAATCGGTAAGCGTGTAATTAAATTGTACAAGATAAAATACTTGTATCGTGTGATACGCGAGATATTGAAGAATAAAATGAACAGTTAGTATGCCGCTCCGTCAATATATACACATGTTGTCTGTCCAAGGTCCCCTCTAAAAAGAATAGTAATGTACTAACTCCACGATAATATACTTCAGTATCACGTGACAGCATCTTTCTTCCTCAAGCGTGTGTCTAATTTAAGATTTTAAAGAGTTCCCCAACTATAAATAGACATCACTCTTAGTCTACGAGAAGGGAAAAAGGGGGGGGGGGTCAAAGGCATGTATACTAGACGTGCCATGTGACTTTGATACACTCAAACTGGTTGCTGCTACTGTGACAATGTCAAGAACGGGGTGACATCCTCCGCTATTGCTTGCAATGGCAAATCTAGTGTTAGAATAACTCATTCGCAATTCATTTTTTCTGATGAGAAAACAGGAAATAGAGTATTTTTCTCAATTTTACGTGTAAAATTGTTCACAGATATTTGTCACTGAACAGCACAAAACGTATAGACAAGGAATAAACCAATGCAAAATGTGTCACTTTATGCTATACAAAGTATTGATCAATCAATCAAATCATGATTCAAGTGATCAAATCATGATTCAAGTGATCAAATCATGATAAGTGATCAATCAATCAAGTTTTGATATCAAACAAGTAATGAATCAAGTGCAGATATCGAAAAAAACGTCCCCTTACCATTTTACAAACTGCCTATCAGTCGATTAATCAATCAATCAAACGATTAATCAATCAATGATTGATCAATCATGATCACAAACCATCAATCAACCAATCCACATATCTTTTACGTTGAGTTTATGAAAGAAAATACCTTTAATTCTCTGTTGAACAATCGACTTTCGCGTATTATTATGTCACCCCTTTGAAAAAGGGGGGATATATTGTTATTCTACGAATTTTTTCTTCCACACTTTTTGTCCAGCCGATTTCTCGGAGATGCCTTGACATATATTTATAAAACTGCACCATAATGACAATCCCCATGTGCAAAGTTGCAGTAAGCATGGAATGGTTCAAGATGGCCGCCGTTTCCATGGAAACGGCAAAAATGTAAAAAACCGAAAAATGGTCCAAATTTAATGAAACTTTCAGAACTAATAACTCATCGTTAGAAGGCGTGACATCCATCTTAAGAACTTTTAAAATGGCTACCGTTGTCATGGAAACGGTCCAAACGTGAAAAAAACGAAAATAAATCCTTAATTAATTCATAGAAAATAAACCGCTACAGATACGGCAAAAAAACCCGTAAGTAGAAAACAGCAGTATAAACTGTAGAATTCATTGCCGTTGGAATTTTTAAGATAGCTGCTGTTACCATGGAGATAACGCTAAAAGTGCACATTGGACCCATATGGTAAAAAACGTCAAAGTAACATTTTCGTACAAATTTTAAGCTCATTCCCGTTTAAATGCTATTGTATTGTCATCTGTCTTCGAAATTTTCAAAATGGCCGCCGTTGCCATGGAAACAGCCTTAAAAAAAAAAAAAAAAAAAAAAAAAAAAAAAAACTCGAAAATTTGAGACAAAATTCTGTGATGAAGACTATGTGCAAAACATCTTCTAGAATATGCTAGAAGAAAACGAATATATAATTTAACGTGCTTCTTTCTATTCTATACAAAAATCGTGCTCTGAAGAGAAAATCGCCACTGAGAGAGAGAGAGAGAGAGAGAGAGAGAGAGAGAGAGAGAGAACATGAAGAGTACACATAATTGACATTTCTGCACTTGCATTAAAGTACACATCCGTTAATCGAACACCTGCAAAAATATACACATTAGCTGAAATCAATCGGTAAGCGTGTAATTAAATTGTACAAGATAAAATACTTGTATCGTGTGATACGCGAGATATTGAAGAATAAAATGAACAGTTAGTATGCCGCTCCGTCAATATATACACATGTTGTCTGTCCAAGGTCCCCTCTAAAAAGAATAGTAATGTACTAACTCCACGATAATATACTTCAGTATCACGTGACAGCACCTTTCTTCCTCAAGCGTGTGTCTAATTTAAGATTTTAAAGAGTTCCCCAACTATAAATAGACATCACTCTTAGTCTACGAGAAGGGAAAAAGGGGGGGGGGGTCAAAGGCATGTATACTAGACGTGCCATGTGACTTTGATACACTCAAACTGGTTGCTGCTACTGTGACAATGTCAAGAACGGGGTGACATCCTCCGCTATTGCTTGCAATGGCAAATCTAGTGTTAGAATAACTCATTCGCAATTCATTTTTTCTGATGAGAAAACAGGAAATAGAGTATTTTTCTCAATTTTACGTGTAAAATTGTTCACAGATATTTGTCACTGAACAGCACAAAACGTATAGACAAGGAATAAACCAATGCAAAATGTGTCACTTTATGCTATACAAAGTATTGATCAATCAATCAAATCATGATTCAAGTGATCAAATCATGATTCAAGTGATCAAATCATGATAAGTGATCAATCAATCAAGTTTTGATATCAAACAAGTAATGAATCAAGTGCAGATATCGAAAAAAACGTCCCCTTACCATTTTACAAACTGCCTATCAGTCGATTAATCAATCAATCAAACGATTAATCAATCAATGATTGATCAATCATGATCACAAACCATCAATCAACCAATCCACATATCTTTTACGTTGAGTTTATGAAAGAAAATACCTTTAATTCTCTGTTGAACAATCGACTTTCGCGTATTATTATGTCACCCCTTTGAAAAAGGGGGGATATATTGTTATTCTACGAATTTTTTCTTCCACACTTTTTGTCCAGCCGATTTCTCGGAGATGCCTTGACATATATTTATAAAACTGCACCATAATGACAATCCCCATGTGCAAAGTTGCAGTAAGCATGGAATGGTTCAAGATGGCCGCCGTTTCCATGGAAACGGCAAAAATGTAAAAAACCGAAAAATGGTCCAAATTTAATGAAACTTTCAGAACTAATAACTCATCGTTAGAAGGCGTGACATCCATCTTAAGAACTTTTAAAATGGCTACCGTTGTCATGGAAACGGTCCAAACGTGAAAAAAACGAAAATAAATCCTTAATTAATTCATAGAAAATAAACCGCTACAGATACGGCAAAAAAACCCGTAAGTAGAAAACAGCAGTATAAACTGTAGAATTCATTGCCGTTGGAATTTTTAAGATAGCTGCTGTTACCATGGAGATAACGCTAAAAGTGCACATTGGACCCATATGGTAAAAAACGTCAAAGTAACATTTTCGTACAAATTTTAAGCTCATTCCCGTTTAAATGCTATTGTATTGTCATCTGTCTTCGAAATTTTCAAAATGGCCGCCGTTGCCATGGAAACAGCCTTAAAAAAAAAAAAAAAAAAAAAAAAAAAAAAAAACTCGAAAATTTGAGACAAAATTCTGTGATGAAGACTATGTGCAAAACATCTTCTAGAATATGCTAGAAGAAAACGAATATATAATTTAACGTGCTTCTTTCTATTCTATACAAAAATCGTGCTCTGAAGAGAAAATCGCCACTGAGAGAGAGAGAGAGAGAGAGAGAGAGAGAGAGAGAGAGAGAGACATGAAGAGTACACATAATTGACATTTCTGCACTTGCATTAAAGTACACATCCGTTAATCGAACACCTGCAAAAATATACACATTAGCTGAAATCAATCGGTAAGCGTGTAATTAAATTGTACAAGATAAAATACTTGTATCGTGTGATACGCGAGATATTGAAGAATAAAATGAACAGTTAGTATGCCGCTCCGTCAATATATACACATGTTGTCTGTCCAAGGTCCCCTCTAAAAAGAATAGTAATGTACTAACTCCACGATAATATACTTCAGTATCACGTGACAGCACCTTTCTTCCTCAAGCGTGTGTCTAATTTAAGATTTTAAAGAGTTCCCCAACTATAAATAGACATCACTCTTAGTCTACGAGAAGGGAAAAAGGGGGGGGGGGTCAAAGGCATGTATACTAGACGTGCCATGTGACTTTGATACACTCAAACTGGTTGCTGCTACTGTGACAATGTCAAGAACGGGGTGACATCCTCCGCTATTGCTTGCAATGGCAAATCTAGTGTTAGAATAACTCATTCGCAATTCATTTTTTCTGATGAGAAAACAGGAAATAGAGTATTTTTCTCAATTTTACGTGTAAAATTGTTCACAGATATTTGTCACTGAACAGCACAAAACGTATAGACAAGGAATAAACCAATGCAAAATGTGTCACTTTATGCTATACAAAGTATTGATCAATCAATCAAATCATGATTCAAGTGATCAAATCATGATTCAAGTGATCAAATCATGATAAGTGATCAATCAATCAAGTTTTGATATCAAACAAGTAATGAATCAAGTGCAGATATCGAAAAAAACGTCCCCTTACCATTTTACAAACTGCCTATCAGTCGATTAATCAATCAATCAAACGATTAATCAATCAATGATTGATCAATCATGATCACAAACCATCAATCAACCAATCCACATATCTTTTACGTTGAGTTTATGAAAGAAAATACCTTTAATTCTCTGTTGAACAATCGACTTTCGCGTATTATTATGTCACCCCTTTGAAAAAGGGGGGATATATTGTTATTCTACGAATTTTTTCTTCCACACTTTTTGTCCAGCCGATTTCTCGGAGATGCCTTGACATATATTTATAAAACTGCACCATAATGACAATCCCCATGTGCAAAGTTGCAGTAAGCATGGAATGGTTCAAGATGGCCGCCGTTTCCATGGAAACGGCAAAAATGTAAAAAACCGAAAAATGGTCCAAATTTAATGAAACTTTCAGAACTAATAACTCATCGTTAGAAGGCGTGACATCCATCTTAAGAACTTTTAAAATGGCTACCGTTGTCATGGAAACGGTCCAAACGTGAAAAAAACGAAAATAAATCCTTAATTAATTCATAGAAAATAAACCGCTACAGATACGGCAAAAAAACCCGTAAGTAGAAAACAGCAGTATAAACTGTAGAATTCATTGCCGTTGGAATTTTTAAGATAGCTGCTGTTACCATGGAGATAACGCTAAAAGTGCACATTGGACCCATATGGTAAAAAACGTCAAAGTAACATTTTCGTACAAATTTTAAGCTCATTCCCGTTTAAATGCTATTGTATTGTCATCTGTCTTCGAAATTTTCAAAATGGCCGCCGTTGCCATGGAAACAGCCTTAAAAAAAAAAAAAAAAAAAAAAAAAAAAAAAACTCGAAAATTTGAGACAAAATTCTGTGATGAAGACTATGTGCAAAACATCTTCTAGAATATGCTAGAAGAAAACGAATATATAATTTAACGTGCTTCTTTCTATTACAAAAATCGTGCTCTGAAGAGAAAATCGCCACTGAGAGAGAGAGAGAGAGAGAGAGAGAGAGAGAGAGAAACATGAAGAGTACACATAATTGACATTTCTGCACTTGCATTAAAGTACACATCCGTTAATCGAACACCTGCAAAAATATACACATTAGCTGAAATCAATCGGTAAGCGTGTAATTAAATTGTACAAGATAAAATACTTGTATCGTGTGATACGCGAGATATTGAAGAATAAAATGAACAGTTAGTATGCCGCTCCGTCAATATATACACATGTTGTCTGTCCAAGGTCCCCTCTAAAAAGAATAGTAATGTACTAACTCCACGATAATATACTTCAGTATCACGTGACAGCACCTTTCTTCCTCAAGCGTGTGTCTAATTTAAGATTTTAAAGAGTTCCCCAACTATAAATAGACATCACTCTTAGTCTACGAGAAGGGAAAAAGGGGGGGGGGGTCAAAGGCATGTATACTAGACGTGCCATGTGACTTTGATACACTCAAACTGGTTGCTGCTACTGTGACAATGTCAAGAACGGGGTGACATCCTCCGCTATTGCTTGCAATGGCAAATCTAGTGTTAGAATAACTCATTCGCAATTCATTTTTTCTGATGAGAAAACAGGAAATAGAGTATTTTTCTCAATTTTACGTGTAAAATTGTTCACAGATATTTGTCACTGAACAGCACAAAACGTATAGACAAGGAATAAACCAATGCAAAATGTGTCACTTTATGCTATACAAAGTATTGATCAATCAATCAAATCATGATTCAAGTGATCAAATCATGATTCAAGTGATCAAATCATGATAAGTGATCAATCAATCAAGTTTTGATATCAAACAAGTAATGAATCAAGTGCAGATATCGAAAAAAACGTCCCCTTACCATTTTACAAACTGCCTATCAGTCGATTAATCAATCAATCAAACGATTAATCAATCAATGATTGATCAATCATGATCACAAACCATCAATCAACCAATCCACATATCTTTTACGTTGAGTTTATGAAAGAAAATACCTTTAATTCTCTGTTGAACAATCGACTTTCGCGTATTATTATGTCACCCCTTTGAAAAAGGGGGGATATATTGTTATTCTACGAATTTTTTCTTCCACACTTTTTGTCCAGCCGATTTCTCGGAGATGCCTTGACATATATTTATAAAACTGCACCATAATGACAATCCCCATGTGCAAAGTTGCAGTAAGCATGGAATGGTTCAAGATGGCCGCCGTTTCCATGGAAACGGCAAAAATGTAAAAAACCGAAAAATGGTCCAAATTTAATGAAACTTTCAGAACTAATAACTCATCGTTAGAAGGCGTGACATCCATCTTAAGAACTTTTAAAATGGCTACCGTTGTCATGGAAACGGTCCAAACGTGAAAAAAACGAAAATAAATCCTTAATTAATTCATAGAAAATAAACCGCTACAGATACGGCAAAAAAACCCGTAAGTAGAAAACAGCAGTATAAACTGTAGAATTCATTGCCGTTGGAATTTTTAAGATAGCTGCTGTTACCATGGAGATAACGCTAAAAGTGCACATTGGACCCATATGGTAAAAAACGTCAAAGTAACATTTTCGTACAAATTTTAAGCTCATTCCCGTTTAAATGCTATTGTATTGTCATCTGTCTTCGAAATTTTCAAAATGGCCGCCGTTGCCATGGAAACAGCCTTAAAAAAAAAAAAAAAAAAAAAAAAAAAAAAAAACTCGAAAATTTGAGACAAAATTCTGTGATGAAGACTATGTGCAAAACATCTTCTAGAATATGCTAGAAGAAAACGAATATATAATTTAACGTGCTTCTTTCTATTCTATACAAAAATCGTGCTCTGAAGAGAAAATCGCCACTGAGAGAGAGAGAGAGAGAGAGAGAGAGAGAGAGAGAGAAACATGAAGAGTACACATAATTGACATTTCTGCACTTGCATTAAAGTACACATCCGTTAATCGAACACCTGCAAAAATATACACATTAGCTGAAATCAATCGGTAAGCGTGTAATTAAATTGTACAAGATAAAATACTTGTATCGTGTGATACGCGAGATATTGAAGAATAAAATGAACAGTTAGTATGCCGCTCCGTCAATATATACACATGTTGTCTGTCCAAGGTCCCCTCTAAAAAGAATAGTAATGTACTAACTCCACGATAATATACTTCAGTATCACGTGACAGCACCTTTCTTCCTCAAGCGTGTGTCTAATTTAAGATTTTAAAGAGTTCCCCAACTATAAATAGACATCACTCTTAGTCTACGAGAAGGGAAAAAGGGGGGGGGGGGTCAAAGGCATGTATACTAGACGTGCCATGTGACTTTGATACACTCAAACTGGTTGCTGCTACTGTGACAATGTCAAGAACGGGGTGACATCCTCCGCTATTGCTTGCAATGGCAAATCTAGTGTTAGAATAACTCATTCGCAATTCATTTTTTTCTGATGAGAAAACAGGAAATAGAGTATTTTTCTCAATTTTACGTGTAAAATTGTTCACAGATATTTGTCACTGAACAGCACAAAACGTATAGACAAGGAATAAACCAATGCAAAATGTGTCACTTTATGCTATACAAAGTATTGATCAATCAATCAAATCATGATTCAAGTGATCAAATCATGATTCAAGTGATCAAATCATGATAAGTGATCAATCAATCAAGTTTTGATATCAAACAAGTAATGAATCAAGTGCAGATATCGAAAAAAACGTCCCCTTACCATTTTACAAACTGCCTATCAGTCGATTAATCAATCAATCAAACGATTAATCAATCAATGATTGATCAATCATGATCACAAACCATCAATCAACCAATCCACATATCTTTTACGTTGAGTTTATGAAAGAAAATACCTTTAATTCTCTGTTGAACAATCGACTTTCGCGTATTATTATGTCACCCCTTTGAAAAAGGGGGGATATATTGTTATTCTACGAATTTTTTCTTCCACACTTTTTGTCCAGCCGATTTCTCGGAGATGCCTTGACATATATTTATAAAACTGCACCATAATGACAATCCCCATGTGCAAAGTTGCAGTAAGCATGGAATGGTTCAAGATGGCCGCCGTTTCCATGGAAACGGCAAAAATGTAAAAAACCGAAAAATGGTCCAAATTTAATGAAACTTTCAGAACTAATAACTCATCGTTAGAAGGCGTGACATCCATCTTAAGAACTTTTAAAATGGCTACCGTTGTCATGGAAACGGTCCAAACGTGAAAAAAACGAAAATAAATCCTTAATTAATTCATAGAAAATAAACCGCTACAGATACGGCAAAAAAACCCGTAAGTAGAAAACAGCAGTATAAACTGTAGAATTCATTGCCGTTGGAATTTTTAAGATAGCTGCTGTTACCATGGAGATAACGCTAAAAGTGCACATTGGACCCATATGGTAAAAAACGTCAAAGTAACATTTTCGTACAAATTTTAAGCTCATTCCCGTTTAAATGCTATTGTATTGTCATCTGTCTTCGAAATTTTCAAAATGGCCGCCGTTGCCATGGAAACAGCCTTAAAAAAAAAAAAAAAAAAAAAAAAAAAAAAAAAACTCGAAAATTTGAGACAAAATTCTGTGATGAAGACTATGTGCAAAACATCTTCTAGAATATGCTAGAAGAAAACGAATATATAATTTAACGTGCTTCTTTCTATTCTATACAAAAATCGTGCTCTGAAGAGAAAATCGCCACTGAGAGAGAGAGAGAGAGAGAGAGAGAGAGAGAGAGAAACATGAAGAGTACACATAATTGACATTTCTGCACTTGCATTAAAGTACACATCCGTTAATCGAACACCTGCAAAAATATACACATTAGCTGAAATCAATCGGTAAGCGTGTAATTAAATTGTACAAGATAAAATACTTGTATCGTGTGATACGCGAGATATTGAAGAATAAAATGAACAGTTAGTATGCCGCTCCGTCAATATATACACATGTTGTCTGTCCAAGGTCCCCTCTAAAAAGAATAGTAATGTACTAACTCCACGATAATATACTTCAGTATCACGTGACAGCACCTTTCTTCCTCAAGCGTGTGTCTAATTTAAGATTTTAAAGAGTTCCCCAACTATAAATAGACATCACTCTTAGTCTACGAGAAGGGAAAAAGGGGGGGGGGGGGTCAAAGGCATGTATACTAGACGTGCCATGTGACTTTGATACACTCAAACTGGTTGCTGCTACTGTGACAATGTCAAGAACGGGGTGACATCCTCCGCTATTGCTTGCAATGGCAAATCTAGTGTTAGAATAACTCATTCGCAATTCATTTTTTTCTGATGAGAAAACAGGAAATAGAGTATTTTTCTCAATTTTACGTGTAAAATTGTTCACAGATATTTGTCACTGAACAGCACAAAACGTATAGACAAGGAATAAACCAATGCAAAATGTGTCACTTTATGCTATACAAAGTATTGATCAATCAATCAAATCATGATTCAAGTGATCAAATCATGATTCAAGTGATCAAATCATGATAAGTGATCAATCAATCAAGTTTTGATATCAAACAAGTAATGAATCAAGTGCAGATATCGAAAAAAACGACCCCTTACCATTTTACAAACTGCCTATCAGTCGATTAATCAATCAATCAAACGATTAATCAATCAATGATTGATCAATCATGATCACAAACCATCAATCAACCAATCCACATATCTTTTACGTTGAGTTTATGAAAGAAAATACCTTTAATTCTCTGTTGAACAATCGACTTTCGCGTATTATTATGTCACCCCTTTGAAAAAGGGGGGATATATTGTTATTCTACGAATTTTTTCTTCCACACTTTTTGTCCAGCCGATTTCTCGGAGATGCCTTGACATATATTTATAAAACTGCACCATAATGACAATCCCCATGTGCAAAGTTGCAGTAAGCATGGAATGGTTCAAGATGGCCGCCGTTTCCATGGAAACGGCAAAAATGTAAAAAACCGAAAAATGGTCCAAATTTAATGAAACTTTCAGAACTAATAACTCATCGTTAGAAGGCGTGACATCCATCTTAAGAACTTTTAAAATGGCTACCGTTGTCATGGAAACGGTCCAAACGTGAAAAAAACGAAAATAAATCCTTAATTAATTCATAGAAAATAAACCGCTACAGATACGGCAAAAAAACCCGTAAGTAGAAAACAGCAGTATAAACTGTAGAATTCATTGCCGTTGGAATTTTTAAGATAGCTGCTGTTACCATGGAGATAACGCTAAAAGTGCACATTGGACCCATATGGTAAAAAACGTCAAAGTAACATTTTCGTACAAATTTTAAGCTCATTCCCGTTTAAATGCTATTGTATTGTCATCTGTCTTCGAAATTTTCAAAATGGCCGCCGTTGCCATGGAAACAGCCTTAAAAAAAAAAAAAAAAAAAAAAAAAAAAAAAAAACTCGAAAATTTGAGACAAAATTCTGTGATGAAGACTATGTGCAAAACATCTTCTAGAATATGCTAGAAGAAAACGAATATATAATTTAACGTGCTTCTTTCTATTCTATACAAAAATCGTGCTCTGAAGAGAAAATCGCCACTGAGAGAGAGAGAGAGAGAGAGAGAGAGAGAGAGAGAAACATGAAGAGTACACATAATTGACATTTCTGCACTTGCATTAAAGTACACATCCGTTAATCGAACACCTGCAAAAATATACACATTAGCTGAAATCAATCGGTAAGCGTGTAATTAAATTGTACAAGATAAAATACTTGTATCGTGTGATACGCGAGATATTGAAGAATAAAATGAACAGTTAGTATGCCGCTCCGTCAATATATACACATGTTGTCTGTCCAAGGTCCCCTCTAAAAAGAATAGTAATGTACTAACTCCACGATAATATACTTCAGTATCACGTGACAGCACCTTTCTTCCTCAAGCGTGTGTCTAATTTAAGATTTTAAAGAGTTCCCCAACTATAAATAGACATCACTCTTAGTCTACGAGAAGGGAAAAAGGGGGGGGGGGTCAAAGGCATGTATACTAGACGTGCCATGTGACTTTGATACACTCAAACTGGTTGCTGCTACTGTGACAATGTCAAGAACGGGGTGACATCCTCCGCTATTGCTTGCAATGGCAAATCTAGTGTTAGAATAACTCATTCGCAATTCATTTTTTTCTGATGAGAAAACAGGAAATAGAGTATTTTTCTCAATTTTACGTGTAAAATTGTTCACAGATATTTGTCACTGAACAGCACAAAACGTATAGACAAGGAATAAACCAATGCAAAATGTGTCACTTTATGCTATACAAAGTATTGATCAATCAATCAAATCATGATTCAAGTGATCAAATCATGATTCAAGTGATCAAATCATGATAAGTGATCAATCAATCAAGTTTTGATATCAAACAAGTAATGAATCAAGTGCAGATATCGAAAAAAACGTCCCCTTACCATTTTACAAACTGCCTATCAGTCGATTAATCAATCAATCAAACGATTAATCAATCAATGATTGATCAATCATGATCACAAACCATCAATCAACCAATCCACATATCTTTTACGTTGAGTTTATGAAAGAAAATACCTTTAATTCTCTGTTGAACAATCGACTTTCGCGTATTATTATGTCACCCCTTTGAAAAAGGGGGGATATATTGTTATTCTACGAATTTTTTCTTCCACACTTTTTGTCCAGCCGATTTCTCGGAGATGCCTTGACATATATTTATAAAACTGCACCATAATGACAATCCCCATGTGCAAAGTTGCAGTAAGCATGGAATGGTTCAAGATGGCCGCCGTTTCCATGGAAACGGCAAAAATGTAAAAAACCGAAAAATGGTCCAAATTTAATGAAACTTTCAGAACTAATAACTCATCGTTAGAAGGCGTGACATCCATCTTAAGAACTTTTAAAATGGCTACCGTTGTCATGGAAACGGTCCAAACGTGAAAAAAACGAAAATAAATCCTTAATTAATTCATAGAAAATAAACCGCTACAGATACGGCAAAAAAACCCGTAAGTAGAAAACAGCAGTATAAACTGTAGAATTCATTGCCGTTGGAATTTTTAAGATAGCTGCTGTTACCATGGAGATAACGCTAAAAGTGCACATTGGACCCATATGGTAAAAAACGTCAAAGTAACATTTTCGTACAAATTTTAAGCTCATTCCCGTTTAAATGCTATTGTATTGTCATCTGTCTTCGAAATTTTCAAAATGGCCGCCGTTGCCATGGAAACAGCCTTAAAAAAAAAAAAAAAAAAAAAAAAAAAAAAAAAACTCGAAAATTTGAGACAAAATTCTGTGATGAAGACTATGTGCAAAACATCTTCTAGAATATGCTAGAAGAAAACGAATATATAATTTAACGTGCTTCTTTCTATTCTATACAAAAATCGTGCTCTGAAGAGAAAATCGCCACTGAGAGAGAGAGAGAGAGAGAGAGAGAGAGAGAGAGAAACATGAAGAGTACACATAATTGACATTTCTGCACTTGCATTAAAGTACACATCCGTTAATCGAACACCTGCAAAAATATACACATTAGCTGAAATCAATCGGTAAGCGTGTAATTAAATTGTACAAGATAAAATACTTGTATCGTGTGATACGCGAGATATTGAAGAATAAAATGAACAGTTAGTATGCCGCTCCGTCAATATATACACATGTTGTCTGTCCAAGGTCCCCTCTAAAAAGAATAGTAATGTACTAACTCCACGATAATATACTTCAGTATCACGTGACAGCACCTTTCTTCCTCAAGCGTGTGTCTAATTTAAGATTTTAAAGAGTTCCCCAACTATAAATAGACATCACTCTTAGTCTACGAGAAGGGAAAAAGGGGGGGGGGGTCAAAGGCATGTATACTAGACGTGCCATGTGACTTTGATACACTCAAACTGGTTGCTGCTACTGTGACAATGTCAAGAACGGGGTGACATCCTCCGCTATTGCTTGCAATGGCAAATCTAGTGTTAGAATAACTCATTCGCAATTCATTTTTTTCTGATGAGAAAACAGGAAATAGAGTATTTTTCTCAATTTTACGTGTAAAATTGTTCACAGATATTTGTCACTGAACAGCACAAAACGTATAGACAAGGAATAAACCAATGCAAAATGTGTCACTTTATGCTATACAAAGTATTGATCAATCAATCAAATCATGATTCAAGTGATCAAATCATGATTCAAGTGATCAAATCATGATAAGTGATCAATCAATCAAGTTTTGATATCAAACAAGTAATGAATCAAGTGCAGATATCGAAAAAAACGTCCCCTTACCATTTTACAAACTGCCTATCAGTCGATTAATCAATCAATCAAACGATTAATCAATCAATGATTGATCAATCATGATCACAAACCATCAATCAACCAATCCACATATCTTTTACGTTGAGTTTATGAAAGAAAATACCTTTAATTCTCTGTTGAACAATCGACTTTCGCGTATTATTATGTCACCCCTTTGAAAAAGGGGGGATATATTGTTATTCTACGAATTTTTTCTTCCACACTTTTTGTCCAGCCGATTTCTCGGAGATGCCTTGACATATATTTATAAAACTGCACCATAATGACAATCCCCATGTGCAAAGTTGCAGTAAGCATGGAATGGTTCAAGATGGCCGCCGTTTCCATGGAAACGGCAAAAATGTAAAAAACCGAAAAATGGTCCAAATTTAATGAAACTTTCAGAACTAATAACTCATCGTTAGAAGGCGTGACATCCATCTTAAGAACTTTTAAAATGGCTACCGTTGTCATGGAAACGGTCCAAACGTGAAAAAAACGAAAATAAATCCTTAATTAATTCATAGAAAATAAACCGCTACAGATACGGCAAAAAAACCCGTAAGTAGAAAACAGCAGTATAAACTGTAGAATTCATTGCCGTTGGAATTTTTAAGATAGCTGCTGTTACCATGGAGATAACGCTAAAAGTGCACATTGGACCCATATGGTAAAAAACGTCAAAGTAACATTTTCGTACAAATTTTAAGCTCATTCCCGTTTAAATGCTATTGTATTGTCATCTGTCTTCGAAATTTTCAAAATGGCCGCCGTTGCCATGGAAACAGCCTTAAAAAAAAAAAAAAAAAAAAAAAAAAAAAAAAACTCGAAAATTTGAGACAAAATTCTGTGATGAAGACTATGTGCAAAACATCTTCTAGAATATGCTAGAAGAAAACGAATATATAATTTAACGTGCTTCTTTCTATTCTATACAAAAATCGTGCTCTGAAGAGAAAATCGCCACTGAGAGAGAGAGAGAGAGAGAGAGAGAGAGAGAGAGAAACATGAAGAGTACACATAATTGACATTTCTGCACTTGCATTAAAGTACACATCCGTTAATCGAACACCTGCAAAAATATACACATTAGCTGAAATCAATCGGTAAGCGTGTAATTAAATTGTACAAGATAAAATACTTGTATCGTGTGATACGCGAGATATTGAAGAATAAAATGAACAGTTAGTATGCCGCTCCGTCAATATATACACATGTTGTCTGTCCAAGGTCCCCTCTAAAAAGAATAGTAATGTACTAACTCCACGATAATATACTTCAGTATCACGTGACAGCACCTTTCTTCCTCAAGCGTGTGTCTAATTTAAGATTTTAAAGAGTTCCCCAACTATAAATAGACATCACTCTTAGTCTACGAGAAGGGAAAAAGGGGGGGGGGGGTCAAAGGCATGTATACTAGACGTGCCATGTGACTTTGATACACTCAAACTGGTTGCTGCTACTGTGACAATGTCAAGAACGGGGTGACATCCTCCGCTATTGCTTGCAATGGCAAATCTAGTGTTAGAATAACTCATTCGCAATTCATTTTTTCTGATGAGAAAACAGGAAATAGAGTATTTTTCTCAATTTTACGTGTAAAATTGTTCACAGATATTTGTCACTGAACAGCACAAAACGTATAGACAAGGAATAAACCAATGCAAAATGTGTCACTTTATGCTATACAAAGTATTGATCAATCAATCAAATCATGATTCAAGTGATCAAATCATGATTCAAGTGATCAAATCATGATAAGTGATCAATCAATCAAGTTTTGATATCAAACAAGTAATGAATCAAGTGCAGATATCGAAAAAAACGTCCCCTTACCATTTTACAAACTGCCTATCAGTCGATTAATCAATCAATCAAACGATTAATCAATCAATGATTGATCAATCATGATCACAAACCATCAATCAACCAATCCACATATCTTTTACGTTGAGTTTATGAAAGAAAATACCTTTAATTCTCTGTTGAACAATCGACTTTCGCGTATTATTATGTCACCCCTTTGAAAAAGGGGGGATATATTGTTATTCTACGAATTTTTTCTTCCACACTTTTTGTCCAGCCGATTTCTCGGAGATGCCTTGACATATATTTATAAAACTGCACCATAATGACAATCCCCATGTGCAAAGTTGCAGTAAGCATGGAATGGTTCAAGATGGCCGCCGTTTCCATGGAAACGGCAAAAATGTAAAAAACCGAAAAATGGTCCAAATTTAATGAAACTTTCAGAACTAATAACTCATCGTTAGAAGGCGTGACATCCATCTTAAGAACTTTTAAAATGGCTACCGTTGTCATGGAAACGGTCCAAACGTGAAAAAAACGAAAATAAATCCTTAATTAATTCATAGAAAATAAACCGCTACAGATACGGCAAAAAAACCCGTAAGTAGAAAACAGCAGTATAAACTGTAGAATTCATTGCCGTTGGAATTTTTAAGATAGCTGCTGTTACCATGGAGATAACGCTAAAAGTGCACATTGGACCCATATGGTAAAAAACGTCAAAGTAACATTTTCGTACAAATTTTAAGCTCATTCCCGTTTAAATGCTATTGTATTGTCATCTGTCTTCGAAATTTTCAAAATGGCCGCCGTTGCCATGGAAACAGCCTTAAAAAAAAAAAAAAAAAAAAAAAAAAAAAAAAACTCGAAAATTTGAGACAAAATTCTGTGATGAAGACTATGTGCAAAACATCTTCTAGAATATGCTAGAAGAAAACGAATATATAATTTAACGTGCTTCTTTCTATTCTATACAAAAATCGTGCTCTGAAGAGAAAATCGCCACTGAGAGAGAGAGAGAGAGAGAGAGAGAGAGAGAGAGAGAAACATGAAGAGTACACATAATTGACATTTCTGCACTTGCATTAAAG
This sequence comes from Mytilus galloprovincialis, assembly GCF_965363235.1. NCBI lineage: Eukaryota > Metazoa > Mollusca > Bivalvia > Mytilida > Mytilidae > Mytilus > Mytilus galloprovincialis. The sequence goes on from NC_134840.1 coordinate 15,205,349, forward strand.
TACACATCCGTTAATCGAACACCTGCAAAAATATACACATTAGCTGAAATCAATCGGTAAGCGTGTAATTAAATTGTACAAGATAAAATACTTGTATCGTGTGATACGCGAGATATTGAAGAATAAAATGAACAGTTAGTATGCCGCTCCGTCAATATATACACATGTTGTCTGTCCAAGGTCCCCTCTAAAAAGAATAGTAATGTACTAACTCCACGATAATATACTTCAGTATCACGTGACAGCACCTTTCTTCCTCAAGCGTGTGTCTAATTTAAGATTTTAAAGAGTTCCCCAACTATAAATAGACATCACTCTTAGTCTACGAGAAGGGAAAAAGGGGGGGGGGGTCAAAGGCATGTATACTAGACGTGCCATGTGACTTTGATACACTCAAACTGGTTGCTGCTACTGTGACAATGTCAAGAACGGGGTGACATCCTCCGCTATTGCTTGCAATGGCAAATCTAGTGTTAGAATAACTCATTCGCAATTCATTTTTTCTGATGAGAAAACAGGAAATAGAGTATTTTTCTCAATTTTACGTGTAAAATTGTTCACAGATATTTGTCACTGAACAGCACAAAACGTATAGACAAGGAATAAACCAATGCAAAATGTGTCACTTTATGCTATACAAAGTATTGATCAATCAATCAAATCATGATTCAAGTGATCAAATCATGATTCAAGTGATCAAATCATGATAAGTGATCAATCAATCAAGTTTTGATATCAAACAAGTAATGAATCAAGTGCAGATATCGAAAAAAACGTCCCCTTACCATTTTACAAACTGCCTATCAGTCGATTAATCAATCAATCAAACGATTAATCAATCAATGATTGATCAATCATGATCACAAACCATCAATCAACCAATCCACATATCTTTTACGTTGAGTTTATGAAAGAAAATACCTTTAATTCTCTGTTGAACAATCGACTTTCGCGTATTATTATGTCACCCCTTTGAAAAAGGGGGGATATATTGTTATTCTACGAATTTTTTCTTCCACACTTTTTGTCCAGCCGATTTCTCGGAGATGCCTTGACATATATTTATAAAACTGCACCATAATGACAATCCCCATGTGCAAAGTTGCAGTAAGCATGGAATGGTTCAAGATGGCCGCCGTTTCCATGGAAACGGCAAAAATGTAAAAAACCGAAAAATGGTCCAAATTTAATGAAACTTTCAGAACTAATAACTCATCGTTAGAAGGCGTGACATCCATCTTAAGAACTTTTAAAATGGCTACCGTTGTCATGGAAACGGTCCAAACGTGAAAAAAACGAAAATAAATCCTTAATTAATTCATAGAAAATAAACCGCTACAGATACGGCAAAAAAACCCGTAAGTAGAAAACAGCAGTATAAACTGTAGAATTCATTGCCGTTGGAATTTTTAAGATAGCTGCTGTTACCATGGAGATAACGCTAAAAGTGCACATTGGACCCATATGGTAAAAAACGTCAAAGTAACATTTTCGTACAAATTTTAAGCTCATTCCCGTTTAAATGCTATTGTATTGTCATCTGTCTTCGAAATTTTCAAAATGGCCGCCGTTGCCATGGAAACAGCCTTAAAAAAAAAAAAAAAAAAAAAAAAAAAAAAAAACTCGAAAATTTGAGACAAAATTCTGTGATGAAGACTATGTGCAAAACATCTTCTAGAATATGCTAGAAGAAAACGAATATATAATTTAACGTGCTTCTTTCTATTCTATACAAAAATCGTGCTCTGAAGAGAAAATCGCCACTGAGAGAGAGAGAGAGAGAGAGAGAGAGAGAGAGAGAGAAACATGAAGAGTACACATAATTGACATTTCTGCACTTGCATTAAAGTACACATCCGTTAATCGAACACCTGCAAAAATATACACATTAGCTGAAATCAATCGGTAAGCGTGTAATTAAATTGTACAAGATAAAATACTTGTATCGTGTGATACGCGAGATATTGAAGAATAAAATGAACAGTTAGTATGCCGCTCCGTCAATATATACACATGTTGTCTGTCCAAGGTCCCCTCTAAAAAGAATAGTAATGTACTAACTCCACGATAATATACTTCAGTATCACGTGACAGCACCTTTCTTCCTCAAGCGTGTGTCTAATTTAAGATTTTAAAGAGTTCCCCAACTATAAATAGACATCACTCTTAGTCTACGAGAAGGGAAAAAGGGGGGGGGGGTCAAAGGCATGTATACTAGACGTGCCATGTGACTTTGATACACTCAAACTGGTTGCTGCTACTGTGACAATGTCAAGAACGGGGTGACATCCTCCGCTATTGCTTGCAATGGCAAATCTAGTGTTAGAATAACTCATTCGCAATTCATTTTTTTCTGATGAGAAAACAGGAAATAGAGTATTTTTCTCAATTTTACGTGTAAAATTGTTCACAGATATTTGTCACTGAACAGCACAAAACGTATAGACAAGGAATAAACCAATGCAAAATGTGTCACTTTATGCTATACAAAGTATTGATCAATCAATCAAATCATGATTCAAGTGATCAAATCATGATTCAAGTGATCAAATCATGATAAGTGATCAATCAATCAAGTTTTGATATCAAACAAGTAATGAATCAAGTGCAGATATCGAAAAAAACGTCCCCTTACCATTTTACAAACTGCCTATCAGTCGATTAATCAATCAATCAAACGATTAATCAATCAATGATTGATCAATCATGATCACAAACCATCAATCAACCAATCCACATATCTTTTACGTTGAGTTTATGAAAGAAAATACCTTTAATTCTCTGTTGAACAATCGACTTTCGCGTATTATTATGTCACCCCTTTGAAAAAGGGGGGATATATTGTTATTCTACGAATTTTTTCTTCCACACTTTTTGTCCAGCCGATTTCTCGGAGATGCCTTGACATATATTTATAAAACTGCACCATAATGACAATCCCCATGTGCAAAGTTGCAGTAAGCATGGAATGGTTCAAGATGGCCGCCGTTTCCATGGAAACGGCAAAAATGTAAAAAACCGAAAAATGGTCCAAATTTAATGAAACTTTCAGAACTAATAACTCATCGTTAGAAGGCGTGACATCCATCTTAAGAACTTTTAAAATGGCTACCGTTGTCATGGAAACGGTCCAAACGTGAAAAAAACGAAAATAAATCCTTAATTAATTCATAGAAAATAAACCGCTACAGATACGGCAAAAAAACCCGTAAGTAGAAAACAGCAGTATAAACTGTAGAATTCATTGCCGTTGGAATTTTTAAGATAGCTGCTGTTACCATGGAGATAACGCTAAAAGTGCACATTGGACCCATATGGTAAAAAACGTCAAAGTAACATTTTCGTACAAATTTTAAGCTCATTCCCGTTTAAATGCTATTGTATTGTCATCTGTCTTCGAAATTTTCAAAATGGCCGCCGTTGCCATGGAAACAGCCTTAAAAAAAAAAAAAAAAAAAAAAAAAAAAAAAAACTCGAAAATTTGAGACAAAATTCTGTGATGAAGACTATGTGCAAAACATCTTCTAGAATATGCTAGAAGAAAACGAATATATAATTTAACGTGCTTCTTTCTATTCTATACAAAAATCGTGCTCTGAAGAGAAAATCGCCACTGAGAGAGAGAGAGAGAGAGAGAGAGAGAGAGAGAGAAACATGAAGAGTACACATAATTGACATTTCTGCACTTGCATTAAAGTACACATCCGTTAATCGAACACCTGCAAAAATATACACATTAGCTGAAATCAATCGGTAAGCGTGTAATTAAATTGTACAAGATAAAATACTTGTATCGTGTGATACGCGAGATATTGAAGAATAAAATGAACAGTTAGTATGCCGCTCCGTCAATATATACACATGTTGTCTGTCCAAGGTCCCCTCTAAAAAGAATAGTAATGTACTAACTCCACGATAATATACTTCAGTATCACGTGACAGCACCTTTCTTCCTCAAGCGTGTGTCTAATTTAAGATTTTAAAGAGTTCCCCAACTATAAATAGACATCACTCTTAGTCTACGAGAAGGGAAAAAGGGGGGGGGGGTCAAAGGCATGTATACTAGACGTGCCATGTGACTTTGATACACTCAAACTGGTTGCTGCTACTGTGACAATGTCAAGAACGGGGTGACATCCTCCGCTATTGCTTGCAATGGCAAATCTAGTGTTAGAATAACTCATTCGCAATTCATTTTTTCTGATGAGAAAACAGGAAATAGAGTATTTTTCTCAATTTTACGTGTAAAATTGTTCACAGATATTTGTCACTGAACAGCACAAAACGTATAGACAAGGAATAAACCAATGCAAAATGTGTCACTTTATGCTATACAAAGTATTGATCAATCAATCAAATCATGATTCAAGTGATCAAATCATGATTCAAGTGATCAAATCATGATAAGTGATCAATCAATCAAGTTTTGATATCAAACAAGTAATGAATCAAGTGCAGATATCGAAAAAAACGTCCCCTTACCATTTTACAAACTGCCTATCAGTCGATTAATCAATCAATCAAACGATTAATCAATCAATGATTGATCAATCATGATCACAAACCATCAATCAACCAATCCACATATCTTTTACGTTGAGTTTATGAAAGAAAATACCTTTAATTCTCTGTTGAACAATCGACTTTCGCGTATTATTATGTCACCCCTTTGAAAAAGGGGGGATATATTGTTATTCTACGAATTTTTTCTTCCACACTTTTTGTCCAGCCGATTTCTCGGAGATGCCTTGACATATATTTATAAAACTGCACCATAATGACAATCCCCATGTGCAAAGTTGCAGTAAGCATGGAATGGTTCAAGATGGCCGCCGTTTCCATGGAAACGGCAAAAATGTAAAAAACCGAAAAATGGTCCAAATTTAATGAAACTTTCAGAACTAATAACTCATCGTTAGAAGGCGTGACATCCATCTTAAGAACTTTTAAAATGGCTACCGTTGTCATGGAAACGGTCCAAACGTGAAAAAAACGAAAATAAATCCTTAATTAATTCATAGAAAATAAACCGCTACAGATACGGCAAAAAAACCCGTAAGTAGAAAACAGCAGTATAAACTGTAGAATTCATTGCCGTTGGAATTTTTAAGATAGCTGCTGTTACCATGGAGATAACGCTAAAAGTGCACATTGGACCCATATGGTAAAAAACGTCAAAGTAACATTTTCGTACAAATTTTAAGCTCATTCCCGTTTAAATGCTATTGTATTGTCATCTGTCTTCGAAATTTTCAAAATGGCCGCCGTTGCCATGGAAACAGCCTTAAAAAAAAAAAAAAAAAAAAAAAAAAAAAAAAACTCGAAAATTTGAGACAAAATTCTGTGATGAAGACTATGTGCAAAACATCTTCTAGAATATGCTAGAAGAAAACGAATATATAATTTAACGTGCTTCTTTCTATTCTATACAAAAATCGTGCTCTGAAGAGAAAATCGCCACTGAGAGAGAGAGAGAGAGAGAGAGAGAGAGAGAGAGAGAAACATGAAGAGTACACATAATTGACATTTCTGCACTTGCATTAAAGTACACATCCGTTAATCGAACACCTGCAAAAATATACACATTAGCTGAAATCAATCGGTAAGCGTGTAATTAAATTGTACAAGATAAAATACTTGTATCGTGTGATACGCGAGATATTGAAGAATAAAATGAACAGTTAGTATGCCGCTCCGTCAATATATACACATGTTGTCTGTCCAAGGTCCCCTCTAAAAAGAATAGTAATGTACTAACTCCACGATAATATACTTCAGTATCACGTGACAGCACCTTTCTTCCTCAAGCGTGTGTCTAATTTAAGATTTTAAAGAGTTCCCCAACTATAAATAGACATCACTCTTAGTCTACGAGAAGGGAAAAAGGGGGGGGGGGTCAAAGGCATGTATACTAGACGTGCCATGTGACTTTGATACACTCAAACTGGTTGCTGCTACTGTGACAATGTCAAGAACGGGGTGACATCCTCCGCTATTGCTTGCAATGGCAAATCTAGTGTTAGAATAACTCATTCGCAATTCATTTTTTCTGATGAGAAAACAGGAAATAGAGTATTTTTCTCAATTTTACGTGTAAAATTGTTCACAGATATTTGTCACTGAACAGCACAAAACGTATAGACAAGGAATAAACCAATGCAAAATGTGTCACTTTATGCTATACAAAGTATTGATCAATCAATCAAATCATGATTCAAGTGATCAAATCATGATTCAAGTGATCAAATCATGATAAGTGATCAATCAATCAAGTTTTGATATCAAACAAGTAATGAATCAAGTGCAGATATCGAAAAAAACGTCCCCTTACCATTTTACAAACTGCCTATCAGTCGATTAATCAATCAATCAAACGATTAATCAATCAATGATTGATCAATCATGATCACAAACCATCAATCAACCAATCCACATATCTTTTACGTTGAGTTTATGAAAGAAAATACCTTTAATTCTCTGTTGAACAATCGACTTTCGCGTATTATTATGTCACCCCTTTGAAAAAGGGGGGATATATTGTTATTCTACGAATTTTTTCTTCCACACTTTTTGTCCAGCCGATTTCTCGGAGATGCCTTGACATATATTTATAAAACTGCACCATAATGACAATCCCCATGTGCAAAGTTGCAGTAAGCATGGAATGGTTCAAGATGGCCGCCGTTTCCATGGAAACGGCAAAAATGTAAAAAACCGAAAAATGGTCCAAATTTAATGAAACTTTCAGAACTAATAACTCATCGTTAGAAGGCGTGACATCCATCTTAAGAACTTTTAAAATGGCTACCGTTGTCATGGAAACGGTCCAAACGTGAAAAAAACGAAAATAAATCCTTAATTAATTCATAGAAAATAAACCGCTACAGATACGGCAAAAAAACCCGTAAGTAGAAAACAGCAGTATAAACTGTAGAATTCATTGCCGTTGGAATTTTTAAGATAGCTGCTGTTACCATGGAGATAACGCTAAAAGTGCACATTGGACCCATATGGTAAAAAACGTCAAAGTAACATTTTCGTACAAATTTTAAGCTCATTCCCGTTTAAATGCTATTGTATTGTCATCTGTCTTCGAAATTTTCAAAATGGCCGCCGTTGCCATGGAAACAGCCTTAAAAAAAAAAAAAAAAAAAAAAAAAAAAAAAAACTCGAAAATTTGAGACAAAATTCTGTGATGAAGACTATGTGCAAAACATCTTCTAGAATATGCTAGAAGAAAACGAATATATAATTTAACGTGCTTCTTTCTATTCTATACAAAAATCGTGCTCTGAAGAGAAAATCGCCACTGAGAGAGAGAGAGAGAGAGAGAGAGAGAGAGAGAGAGAAACATGAAGAGTACACATAATTGACATTTCTGCACTTGCATTAAAGTACACATCCGTTAATCGAACACCTGCAAAAATATACACATTAGCTGAAATCAATCGGTAAGCGTGTAATTAAATTGTACAAGATAAAATACTTGTATCGTGTGATACGCGAGATATTGAAGAATAAAATGAACAGTTAGTATGCCGCTCCGTCAATATATACACATGTTGTCTGTCCAAGGTCCCCTCTAAAAAGAATAGTAATGTACTAACTCCACGATAATATACTTCAGTATCACGTGACAGCACCTTTCTTCCTCAAGCGTGTGTCTAATTTAAGATTTTAAAGAGTTCCCCAACTATAAATAGACATCACTCTTAGTCTACGAGAAGGGAAAAAGGGGGGGGGGGTCAAAGGCATGTATACTAGACGTGCCATGTGACTTTGATACACTCAAACTGGTTGCTGCTACTGTGACAATGTCAAGAACGGGGTGACATCCTCCGCTATTGCTTGCAATGGCAAATCTAGTGTTAGAATAACTCATTCGCAATTCATTTTTTCTGATGAGAAAACAGGAAATAGAGTATTTTTCTCAATTTTACGTGTAAAATTGTTCACAGATATTTGTCACTGAACAGCACAAAACGTATAGACAAGGAATAAACCAATGCAAAATGTGTCACTTTATGCTATACAAAGTATTGATCAATCAATCAAATCATGATTCAAGTGATCAAATCATGATTCAAGTGATCAAATCATGATAAGTGATCAATCAATCAAGTTTTGATATCAAACAAGTAATGAATCAAGTGCAGATATCGAAAAAAACGTCCCCTTACCATTTTACAAACTGCCTATCAGTCGATTAATCAATCAATCAAACGATTAATCAATCAATGATTGATCAATCATGATCACAAACCATCAATCAACCAATCCACATATCTTTTACGTTGAGTTTATGAAAGAAAATACCTTTAATTCTCTGTTGAACAATCGACTTTCGCGTATTATTATGTCACCCCTTTGAAAAAGGGGGGATATATTGTTATTCTACGAATTTTTTCTTCCACACTTTTTGTCCAGCCGATTTCTCGGAGATGCCTTGACATATATTTATAAAACTGCACCATAATGACAATCCCCATGTGCAAAGTTGCAGTAAGCATGGAATGGTTCAAGATGGCCGCCGTTTCCATGGAAACGGCAAAAATGTAAAAAACCGAAAAATGGTCCAAATTTAATGAAACTTTCAGAACTAATAACTCATCGTTAGAAGGCGTGACATCCATCTTAAGAACTTTTAAAATGGCTACCGTTGTCATGGAAACGGTCCAAACGTGAAAAAAACGAAAATAAATCCTTAATTAATTCATAGAAAATAAACCGCTACAGATACGGCAAAAAAACCCGTAAGTAGAAAACAGCAGTATAAACTGTAGAATTCATTGCCGTTGGAATTTTTAAGATAGCTGCTGTTACCATGGAGATAACGCTAAAAGTGCACATTGGACCCATATGGTAAAAAACGTCAAAGTAACATTTTCGTACAAATTTTAAGCTCATTCCCGTTTAAATGCTATTGTATTGTCATCTGTCTTCGAAATTTTCAAAATGGCCGCCGTTGCCATGGAAACAGCCTTAAAAAAAAAAAAAAAAAAAAAAAAAAAAAAAAACTCGAAAATTTGAGACAAAATTCTGTGATGAAGACTATGTGCAAAACATCTTCTAGAATATGCTAGAAGAAAACGAATATATAATTTAACGTGCTTCTTTCTATTCTATACAAAAATCGTGCTCTGAAGAGAAAATCGCCACTGAGAGAGAGAGAGAGAGAGAGAGAGAGAGAGAGAGAGAGAAACATGAAGAGTACACATAATTGACATTTCTGCACTTGCATTAAAGTACACATCCGTTAATCGAACACCTGCAAAAATATACACATTAGCTGAAATCAATCGGTAAGCGTGTAATTAAATTGTACAAGATAAAATACTTGTATCGTGTGATACGCGAGATATTGAAGAATAAAATGAACAGTTAGTATGCCGCTCCGTCAATATATACACATGTTGTCTGTCCAAGGTCCC
>NC_134840.1:15219779-15241562 GCF_965363235.1 Mytilus galloprovincialis
AGAGAGAGAGAGAGAGAGAGAGAGAGAGAGAGAGAAACATGAAGAGTACACATAATTGACATTTCTGCACTTGCATTAAAGTACACATCCGTTAATCGAACACCTGCAAAAATATACACATTAGCTGAAATCAATCGGTAAGCGTGTAATTAAATTGTACAAGATAAAATACTTGTATCGTGTGATACGCGAGATATTGAAGAATAAAATGAACAGTTAGTATGCCGCTCCGTCAATATATACACATGTTGTCTGTCCAAGGTCCCCTCTAAAAAGAATAGTAATGTACTAACTCCACGATAATATACTTCAGTATCACGTGACAGCACCTTTCTTCCTCAAGCGTGTGTCTAATTTAAGATTTTAAAGAGTTCCCCAACTATAAATAGACATCACTCTTAGTCTACGAGAAGGGAAAAAGGGGGGGGGGGTCAAAGGCATGTATACTAGACGTGCCATGTGACTTTGATACACTCAAACTGGTTGCTGCTACTGTGACAATGTCAAGAACGGGGTGACATCCTCCGCTATTGCTTGCAATGGCAAATCTAGTGTTAGAATAACTCATTCGCAATTCATTTTTTCTGATGAGAAAACAGGAAATAGAGTATTTTTCTCAATTTTACGTGTAAAATTGTTCACAGATATTTGTCACTGAACAGCACAAAACGTATAGACAAGGAATAAACCAATGCAAAATGTGTCACTTTATGCTATACAAAGTATTGATCAATCAATCAAATCATGATTCAAGTGATCAAATCATGATTCAAGTGATCAAATCATGATAAGTGATCAATCAATCAAGTTTTGATATCAAACAAGTAATGAATCAAGTGCAGATATCGAAAAAAACGTCCCCTTACCATTTTACAAACTGCCTATCAGTCGATTAATCAATCAATCAAACGATTAATCAATCAATGATTGATCAATCATGATCACAAACCATCAATCAACCAATCCACATATCTTTTACGTTGAGTTTATGAAAGAAAATACCTTTAATTCTCTGTTGAACAATCGACTTTCGCGTATTATTATGTCACCCCTTTGAAAAAGGGGGGATATATTGTTATTCTACGAATTTTTTCTTCCACACTTTTTGTCCAGCCGATTTCTCGGAGATGCCTTGACATATATTTATAAAACTGCACCATAATGACAATCCCCATGTGCAAAGTTGCAGTAAGCATGGAATGGTTCAAGATGGCCGCCGTTTCCATGGAAACGGCAAAAATGTAAAAAACCGAAAAATGGTCCAAATTTAATGAAACTTTCAGAACTAATAACTCATCGTTAGAAGGCGTGACATCCATCTTAAGAACTTTTAAAATGGCTACCGTTGTCATGGAAACGGTCCAAACGTGAAAAAAACGAAAATAAATCCTTAATTAATTCATAGAAAATAAACCGCTACAGATACGGCAAAAAAACCCGTAAGTAGAAAACAGCAGTATAAACTGTAGAATTCATTGCCGTTGGAATTTTTAAGATAGCTGCTGTTACCATGGAGATAACGCTAAAAGTGCACATTGGACCCATATGGTAAAAAACGTCAAAGTAACATTTTCGTACAAATTTTAAGCTCATTCCCGTTTAAATGCTATTGTATTGTCATCTGTCTTCGAAATTTTCAAAATGGCCGCCGTTGCCATGGAAACAGCCTTAAAAAAAAAAAAAAAAAAAAAAAAAAAAAAAAACTCGAAAATTTGAGACAAAATTCTGTGATGAAGACTATGTGCAAAACATCTTCTAGAATATGCTAGAAGAAAACGAATATATAATTTAACGTGCTTCTTTCTATTCTATACAAAAATCGTGCTCTGAAGAGAAAATCGCCACTGAGAGAGAGAGAGAGAGAGAGAGAGAGAGAGAGAGAGAGAAACATGAAGAGTACACATAATTGACATTTCTGCACTTGCATTAAAGTACACATCCGTTAATCGAACACCTGCAAAAATATACACATTAGCTGAAATCAATCGGTAAGCGTGTAATTAAATTGTACAAGATAAAATACTTGTATCGTGTGATACGCGAGATATTGAAGAATAAAATGAACAGTTAGTATGCCGCTCCGTCAATATATACACATGTTGTCTGTCCAAGGTCCCCTCTAAAAAGAATAGTAATGTACTAACTCCACGATAATATACTTCAGTATCACGTGACAGCACCTTTCTTCCTCAAGCGTGTGTCTAATTTAAGATTTTAAAGAGTTCCCCAACTATAAATAGACATCACTCTTAGTCTACGAGAAGGGAAAAAGGGGGGGGGGGTCAAAGGCATGTATACTAGACGTGCCATGTGACTTTGATACACTCAAACTGGTTGCTGCTACTGTGACAATGTCAAGAACGGGGTGACATCCTCCGCTATTGCTTGCAATGGCAAATCTAGTGTTAGAATAACTCATTCGCAATTCATTTTTTCTGATGAGAAAACAGGAAATAGAGTATTTTTCTCAATTTTACGTGTAAAATTGTTCACAGATATTTGTCACTGAACAGCACAAAACGTATAGACAAGGAATAAACCAATGCAAAATGTGTCACTTTATGCTATACAAAGTATTGATCAATCAATCAAATCATGATTCAAGTGATCAAATCATGATTCAAGTGATCAAATCATGATAAGTGATCAATCAATCAAGTTTTGATATCAAACAAGTAATGAATCAAGTGCAGATATCGAAAAAAACGTCCCCTTACCATTTTACAAACTGCCTATCAGTCGATTAATCAATCAATCAAACGATTAATCAATCAATGATTGATCAATCATGATCACAAACCATCAATCAACCAATCCACATATCTTTTACGTTGAGTTTATGAAAGAAAATACCTTTAATTCTCTGTTGAACAATCGACTTTCGCGTATTATTATGTCACCCCTTTGAAAAAGGGGGGATATATTGTTATTCTACGAATTTTTTCTTCCACACTTTTTGTCCAGCCGATTTCTCGGAGATGCCTTGACATATATTTATAAAACTGCACCATAATGACAATCCCCATGTGCAAAGTTGCAGTAAGCATGGAATGGTTCAAGATGGCCGCCGTTTCCATGGAAACGGCAAAAATGTAAAAAACCGAAAAATGGTCCAAATTTAATGAAACTTTCAGAACTAATAACTCATCGTTAGAAGGCGTGACATCCATCTTGTCTCAAATTTTCGAGTTTTTTTTTTTTTTTTTTTTTTTTTTTTTTTTAAGGCTGTTTCCATGGCAACGGCGGCCATTTTGAAAATTTCGAAGACAGATGACAATACAATAGCATTTAAACGGGAATGAGCTTAAAATTTGTACGAAAATGTTACTTTGACGTTTTTTACCATATGGGTCCAATGTGCACTTTTAGCGTTATCTCCATGGTAACAGCAGCTATCTTAAAAATTCCAACGGCAATGAATTCTACAGTTTATACTGCTGTTTTCTACTTACGGGTTTTTTTGCCGTATCTGTAGCGGTTTATTTTCTATGAATTAATTAAGGATTTATTTTCGTTTTTTTCACGTTTGGACCGTTTCCATGACAACGGTAGCCATTTTAAAAGTTCTTAAGATGGATGTCACGCCTTCTAACGATGAGTTATTAGTTCTGAAAGTTTCATTAAATTTGGACCATTTTTCGGTTTTTTACATTTTTGCCGTTTCCATGGAAACGGCGGCCATCTTGAACCATTCCATGCTTACTGCAACTTTGCACATGGGGATTGTCATTATGGTGCAGTTTTATAAATATATGTCAAGGCATCTCCGAGAAATCGGCTGGACAAAAAGTGTGGAAGAAAAAATTCGTAGAATAACAATATATCCCCCCTTTTTCAAAGGGGTGACATAATAATACGCGAAAGTCGATTGTTCAACAGAGAATTAAAGGTATTTTCTTTCATAAACTCAACGTAAAAGATATGTGGATTGGTTGATTGATGGTTTGTGATCATGATTGATCAATCATTGATTGATTAATCGTTTGATTGATTGATTAATCGACTGATAGGCAGTTTGTAAAATGGTAAGGGGACGTTTTTTTCGATATCTGCACTTGATTCATTACTTGTTTGATATCAAAACTTGATTGATTGATCACTTATCATGATTTGATCACTTGAATCATGATTTGATCACTTGAATCATGATTTGATTGATTGATCAATACTTTGTATAGCATAAAGTGACACATTTTGCATTGGTTTATTCCTTGTCTATACGTTTTGTGCTGTTCAGTGACAAATATCTGTGAACAATTTTACACGTAAAATTGAGAAAAATACTCTATTTCCTGTTTTCTCATCAGAAAAAATGAATTGCGAATGAGTTATTCTAACACTAGATTTGCCATTGCAAGCAATAGCGGAGGATGTCACCCCGTTCTTGACATTGTCACAGTAGCAGCAACCAGTTTGAGTGTATCAAAGTCACATGGCACGTCTAGTATACATGCCTTTGACCCCCCCCCCCCCTTTTTCCCTTCTCGTAGACTAAGAGTTGTCTATTTATAGTTGGGGAACTCTTTAAAATCTTAAATTAGACACACGCTTGAGGAAGAAAGGTGCTGTCACGTGATACTGAAGTATATTATCGTGGAGTTAGTACATTACTATTCTTTTTAGAGGGGACCTTGGACAGACAACATGTGTATATATTGACGGAGCGGCATACTAACTGTTCATTTTATTCTTCAATATCTCGCGTATCACACGATACAAGTATTTTATCTTGTACAATTTAATTACACGCTTACCGATTGATTTCAGCTAATGTGTATATTTTTGCAGGTGTTCGATTAACGGATGTGTACTTTAATGCAAGTGCAGAAATGTCAATTATGTGTACTCTTCATGTTTCTCTCTCTCTCTCTCTCTCTCTCTCTCTCTCTCTCTCTCAGTGGCGATTTTCTCTTCAGAGCACGATTTTTGTATAGAATAGAAAGAAGCACGTTAAATTATATATTCGTTTTCTTCTAGCATATTCTAGAAGATGTTTTGCACATAGTCTTCATCACAGAATTTTGTCTCAAATTTTCGAGTTTTTTTTTTTTTTTTTTTTTTTTTTTTTTTTTAAGGCTGTTTCCATGGCAACGGCGGCCATTTTGAAAATTTCGAAGACAGATGACAATACAATAGCATTTAAACGGGAATGAGCTTAAAATTTGTACGAAAATGTTACTTTGACGTTTTTTACCATATGGGTCCAATGTGCACTTTTAGCGTTATCTCCATGGTAACAGCAGCTATCTTAAAAATTCCAACGGCAATGAATTCTACAGTTTATACTGCTGTTTTCTACTTACGGGTTTTTTTGCCGTATCTGTAGCGGTTTATTTTCTATGAATTAATTAAGGATTTATTTTCGTTTTTTTCACGTTTGGACCGTTTCCATGACAACGGTAGCCATTTTAAAAGTTCTTAAGATGGATGTCACGCCTTCTAACGATGAGTTATTAGTTCTGAAAGTTTCATTAAATTTGGACCATTTTTCGGTTTTTTACATTTTTGCCGTTTCCATGGAAACGGCGGCCATCTTGAACCATTCCATGCTTACTGCAACTTTGCACATGGGGATTGTCATTATGGTGCAGTTTTATAAATATATGTCAAGGCATCTCCGAGAAATCGGCTGGACAAAAAGTGTGGAAGAAAAAATTCGTAGAATAACAATATATCCCCCCTTTTTCAAAGGGGTGACATAATAATACGCGAAAGTCGATTGTTCAACAGAGAATTAAAGGTATTTTCTTTCATAAACTCAACGTAAAAGATATGTGGATTGGTTGATTGATGGTTTGTGATCATGATTGATCAATCATTGATTGATTAATCGTTTGATTGATTGATTAATCGACTGATAGGCAGTTTGTAAAATGGTAAGGGGACGTTTTTTTCGATATCTGCACTTGATTCATTACTTGTTTGATATCAAAACTTGATTGATTGATCACTTATCATGATTTGATCACTTGAATCATGATTTGATCACTTGAATCATGATTTGATTGATTGATCAATACTTTGTATAGCATAAAGTGACACATTTTGCATTGGTTTATTCCTTGTCTATACGTTTTGTGCTGTTCAGTGACAAATATCTGTGAACAATTTTACACGTAAAATTGAGAAAAATACTCTATTTCCTGTTTTCTCATCAGAAAAAATGAATTGCGAATGAGTTATTCTAACACTAGATTTGCCATTGCAAGCAATAGCGGAGGATGTCACCCCGTTCTTGACATTGTCACAGTAGCAGCAACCAGTTTGAGTGTATCAAAGTCACATGGCACGTCTAGTATACATGCCTTTGACCCCCCCCCCCTTTTTCCCTTCTCGTAGACTAAGAGTGATGTCTATTTATAGTTGGGGAACTCTTTAAAATCTTAAATTAGACACACGCTTGAGGAAGAAAGGTGCTGTCACGTGATACTGAAGTATATTATCGTGGAGTTAGTACATTACTATTCTTTTTAGAGGGGACCTTGGACAGACAACATGTGTATATATTGACGGAGCGGCATACTAACTGTTCATTTTATTCTTCAATATCTCGCGTATCACACGATACAAGTATTTTATCTTGTACAATTTAATTACACGCTTACCGATTGATTTCAGCTAATGTGTATATTTTTGCAGGTGTTCGATTAACGGATGTGTACTTTAATGCAAGTGCAGAAATGTCAATTATGTGTACTCTTCATGTTCTCTCTCTCTCTCTCTCTCTCTCTCTCTCTCTCTCTCTCAGTGGCGATTTTCTCTTCAGAGCACGATTTTTGTATAGAATAGAAAGAAGCACGTTAAATTATATATTCGTTTTCTTCTAGCATATTCTAGAAGATGTTTTGCACATAGTCTTCATCACAGAATTTTGTCTCAAATTTTCGAGTTTTTTTTTTTTTTTTTTTTTTTTTTTTTTTTTAAGGCTGTTTCCATGGCAACGGCGGCCATTTTGAAAATTTCGAAGACAGATGACAATACAATAGCATTTAAACGGGAATGAGCTTAAAATTTGTACGAAAATGTTACTTTGACGTTTTTTACCATATGGGTCCAATGTGCACTTTTAGCGTTATCTCCATGGTAACAGCAGCTATCTTAAAAATTCCAACGGCAATGAATTCTACAGTTTATACTGCTGTTTTCTACTTACGGGTTTTTTTGCCGTATCTGTAGCGGTTTATTTTCTATGAATTAATTAAGGATTTATTTTCGTTTTTTTCACGTTTGGACCGTTTCCATGACAACGGTAGCCATTTTAAAAGTTCTTAAGATGGATGTCACGCCTTCTAACGATGAGTTATTAGTTCTGAAAGTTTCATTAAATTTGGACCATTTTTCGGTTTTTTACATTTTTGCCGTTTCCATGGAAACGGCGGCCATCTTGAACCATTCCATGCTTACTGCAACTTTGCACATGGGGATTGTCATTATGGTGCAGTTTTATAAATATATGTCAAGGCATCTCCGAGAAATCGGCTGGACAAAAAGTGTGGAAGAAAAAATTCGTAGAATAACAATATATCCCCCCTTTTTCAAAGGGGTGACATAATAATACGCGAAAGTCGATTGTTCAACAGAGAATTAAAGGTATTTTCTTTCATAAACTCAACGTAAAAGATATGTGGATTGGTTGATTGATGGTTTGTGATCATGATTGATCAATCATTGATTGATTAATCGTTTGATTGATTGATTAATCGACTGATAGGCAGTTTGTAAAATGGTAAGGGGACGTTTTTTTCGATATCTGCACTTGATTCATTACTTGTTTGATATCAAAACTTGATTGATTGATCACTTATCATGATTTGATCACTTGAATCATGATTTGATCACTTGAATCATGATTTGATTGATTGATCAATACTTTGTATAGCATAAAGTGACACATTTTGCATTGGTTTATTCCTTGTCTATACGTTTTGTGCTGTTCAGTGACAAATATCTGTGAACAATTTTACACGTAAAATTGAGAAAAATACTCTATTTCCTGTTTTCTCATCAGAAAAAATGAATTGCGAATGAGTTATTCTAACACTAGATTTGCCATTGCAAGCAATAGCGGAGGATGTCACCCCGTTCTTGACATTGTCACAGTAGCAGCAACCAGTTTGAGTGTATCAAAGTCACATGGCACGTCTAGTATACATGCCTTTGACCCCCCCCCCCTTTTTCCCTTCTCGTAGACTAAGAGTGATGTCTATTTATAGTTGGGGAACTCTTTAAAATCTTAAATTAGACACACGCTTGAGGAAGAAAGGTGCTGTCACGTGATACTGAAGTATATTATCGTGGAGTTAGTACATTACTATTCTTTTTAGAGGGGACCTTGGACAGACAACATGTGTATATATTGACGGAGCGGCATACTAACTGTTCATTTTATTCTTCAATATCTCGCGTATCACACGATACAAGTATTTTATCTTGTACAATTTAATTACACGCTTACCGATTGATTTCAGCTAATGTGTATATTTTTGCAGGTGTTCGATTAACGGATGTGTACTTTAATGCAAGTGCAGAAATGTCAATTATGTGTACTCTTCATGCTCTCTCTCTCTCTCTCTCTCTCTCTCTCTCTCTCTCTCTCTCTCTCTCAGTGGCGATTTTCTCTTCAGAGCACGATTTTTGTATAGAATAGAAAGAAGCACGTTAAATTATATATTCGTTTTCTTCTAGCATATTCTAGAAGATGTTTTGCACATAGTCTTCATCACAGAATTTTGTCTCAAATTTTCGAGTTTTTTTTTTTTTTTTTTTTTTTTTTTTTTTTAAGGCTGTTTCCATGGCAACGGCGGCCATTTTGAAAATTTCGAAGACAGATGACAATACAATAGCATTTAAACGGGAATGAGCTTAAAATTTGTACGAAAATGTTACTTTGACGTTTTTTACCATATGGGTCCAATGTGCACTTTTAGCGTTATCTCCATGGTAACAGCAGCTATCTTAAAAATTCCAACGGCAATGAATTCTACAGTTTATACTGCTGTTTTCTACTTACGGGTTTTTTTGCCGTATCTGTAGCGGTTTATTTTCTATGAATTAATTAAGGATTTATTTTCGTTTTTTTCACGTTTGGACCGTTTCCATGACAACGGTAGCCATTTTAAAAGTTCTTAAGATGGATGTCACGCCTTCTAACGATGAGTTATTAGTTCTGAAAGTTTCATTAAATTTGGACCATTTTTCGGTTTTTTACATTTTTGCCGTTTCCATGGAAACGGCGGCCATCTTGAACCATTCCATGCTTACTGCAACTTTGCACATGGGGATTGTCATTATGGTGCAGTTTTATAAATATATGTCAAGGCATCTCCGAGAAATCGGCTGGACAAAAAGTGTGGAAGAAAAAATTCGTAGAATAACAATATATCCCCCCTTTTTCAAAGGGGTGACATAATAATACGCGAAAGTCGATTGTTCAACAGAGAATTAAAGGTATTTTCTTTCATAAACTCAACGTAAAAGATATGTGGATTGGTTGATTGATGGTTTGTGATCATGATTGATCAATCATTGATTGATTAATCGTTTGATTGATTGATTAATCGACTGATAGGCAGTTTGTAAAATGGTAAGGGGACGTTTTTTTCGATATCTGCACTTGATTCATTACTTGTTTGATATCAAAACTTGATTGATTGATCACTTATCATGATTTGATCACTTGAATCATGATTTGATCACTTGAATCATGATTTGATTGATTGATCAATACTTTGTATAGCATAAAGTGACACATTTTGCATTGGTTTATTCCTTGTCTATACGTTTTGTGCTGTTCAGTGACAAATATCTGTGAACAATTTTACACGTAAAATTGAGAAAAATACTCTATTTCCTGTTTTCTCATCAGAAAAAATGAATTGCGAATGAGTTATTCTAACACTAGATTTGCCATTGCAAGCAATAGCGGAGGATGTCACCCCGTTCTTGACATTGTCACAGTAGCAGCAACCAGTTTGAGTGTATCAAAGTCACATGGCACGTCTAGTATACATGCCTTTGACCCCCCCCCTTTTTCCCTTCTCGTAGACTAAGAGTGATGTCTATTTATAGTTGGGGAACTCTTTAAAATCTTAAATTAGACACACGCTTGAGGAAGAAAGGTGCTGTCACGTGATACTGAAGTATATTATCGTGGAGTTAGTACATTACTATTCTTTTTAGAGGGGACCTTGGACAGACAACATGTGTATATATTGACGGAGCGGCATACTAACTGTTCATTTTATTCTTCAATATCTCGCGTATCACACGATACAAGTATTTTATCTTGTACAATTTAATTACACGCTTACCGATTGATTTCAGCTAATGTGTATATTTTTGCAGGTGTTCGATTAACGGATGTGTACTTTAATGCAAGTGCAGAAATGTCAATTATGTGTACTCTTCGTGTTTCTCTCTCTCTCTCTCTCTCTCTCTCAGTGGCGATTTTCTCTTCAGAGCACGATTTTTGTATAGAATAGAAAGAAGCACGTTAAATTATATATTCGTTTTCTTCTAGCATATTCTAGAAAATGTTTTGCACATAGTCTTCATCACAGAATTTTGTCTCAAATTTTCGAGTTTTTTTTTTTTTTTTTTTTTTTTTTTTTTAAGGCTGTTTCCATGGCAACGGCGGCCATTTTGAAAATTTCGAAGACAGATGACAATACAATAGCATTTAAACGGGAATGAGCTTAAAATTTGTACGAAAATGTTACTTTGACGTTTTTTACCATATGGGTCCAATGTGCACTTTTAGCGTTATCTCCATGGTAACAGCAGCTATCTTAAAAATTCCAACGGCAATGAATTCTACAGTTTATACTGCTGTTTTCTACTTACGGGTTTTTTTGCCGTATCTGTAGCGGTTTATTTTCTATGAATTAATTAAGGATTTATTTTCGTTTTTTTCACGTTTGGACCGTTTCCATGACAACGGTAGCCATTTTAAAAGTTCTTAAGATGGATGTCACGCCTTCTAACGATGAGTTATTAGTTCTGAAAGTTTCATTAAATTTGGACCATTTTTCGGTTTTTTACATTTTTGCCGTTTCCATGGAAACGGCGGCCATCTTGAACCATTCCATGCTTACTGCAACTTTGCACATGGGGATTGTCATTATGGTGCAGTTTTATAAATATATGTCAAGGCATCTCCGAGAAATCGGCTGGACAAAAAGTGTGGAAGAAAAAATTCGTAGAATAACAATATATCCCCCCTTTTTCAAAGGGGTGACATAATAATACGCGAAAGTCGATTGTTCAACAGAGAATTAAAGGTATTTTCTTTCATAAACTCAACGTAAAAGATATGTGGATTGGTTGATTGATGGTTTGTGATCATGATTGATCAATCATTGATTGATTAATCGTTTGATTGATTGATTAATCGACTGATAGGCAGTTTGTAAAATGGTAAGGGGACGTTTTTTTCGATATCTGCACTTGATTCATTACTTGTTTGATATCAAAACTTGATTGATTGATCACTTATCATGATTTGATCACTTGAATCATGATTTGATCACTTGAATCATGATTTGATTGATTGATCAATACTTTGTATAGCATAAAGTGACACATTTTGCATTGGTTTATTCCTTGTCTATACGTTTTGTGCTGTTCAGTGACAAATATCTGTGAACAATTTTACACGTAAAATTGAGAAAAATACTCTATTTCCTGTTTTCTCATCAGAAAAAATGAATTGCGAATGAGTTATTCTAACACTAGATTTGCCATTGCAAGCAATAGCGGAGGATGTCACCCCGTTCTTGACATTGTCACAGTAGCAGCAACCAGTTTGAGTGTATCAAAGTCACATGGCACGTCTAGTATACATGCCTTTGACCCCCCCCCTTTTTCCCTTCTCGTAGACTAAGAGTGATGTCTATTTATAGTTGGGGAACTCTTTAAAATCTTAAATTAGACACACGCTTGAGGAAGAAAGGTGCTGTCACGTGATACTGAAGTATATTATCGTGGAGTTAGTACATT
Source organism: Mytilus galloprovincialis (assembly GCF_965363235.1). Lineage (NCBI taxonomy): Eukaryota > Metazoa > Mollusca > Bivalvia > Mytilida > Mytilidae > Mytilus > Mytilus galloprovincialis. Next base: position 15,231,777 of record NC_134840.1, read on the forward strand.
ACTATTCTTTTTAGAGGGGACCTTGGACAGACAACATGTGTATATATTGACGGAGCGGCATACTAACTGTTCATTTTATTCTTCAATATCTCGCGTATCACACGATACAAGTATTTTATCTTGTACAATTTAATTACACGCTTACCGATTGATTTCAGCTAATGTGTATATTTTTGCAGGTGTTCGATTAACGGATGTGTACTTTAATGCAAGTGCAGAAATGTCAATTATGTGTACTCTTCATGTTTCTCTCTCTCTCTCTCTCTCTCTCTCTCTCTCTCTCTCTCTCTCTCTCTCTCTCTCAGTGGCGATTTTCTCTTCAGAGCACGATTTTTGTATAGAATAGAAAGAAGCACGTTAAATTATATATTCGTTTTCTTCTAGCATATTCTAGAAGATGTTTTGCACATAGTCTTCATCACAGAATTTTGTCTCAAATTTTCGAGTTTTTTTTTTTTTTTTTTTTTTTTTTTTTTAAGGCTGTTTCCATGGCAACGGCGGCCATTTTGAAAATTTCGAAGACAGATGACAATACAATAGCATTTAAACGGGAATGAGCTTAAAATTTGTACGAAAATGTTACTTTGACGTTTTTTACCATATGGGTCCAATGTGCACTTTTAGCGTTATCTCCATGGTAACAGCAGCTATCTTAAAAATTCCAACGGCAATGAATTCTACAGTTTATACTGCTGTTTTCTACTTACGGGTTTTTTTGCCGTATCTGTAGCGGTTTATTTTCTATGAATTAATTAAGGATTTATTTTCGTTTTTTTCACGTTTGGACCGTTTCCATGACAACGGTAGCCATTTTAAAAGTTCTTAAGATGGATGTCACGCCTTCTAACGATGAGTTATTAGTTCTGAAAGTTTCATTAAATTTGGACCATTTTTCGGTTTTTTACATTTTTGCCGTTTCCATGGAAACGGCGGCCATCTTGAACCATTCCATGCTTACTGCAACTTTGCACATGGGGATTGTCATTATGGTGCAGTTTTATAAATATATGTCAAGGCATCTCCGAGAAATCGGCTGGACAAAAAGTGTGGAAGAAAAAATTCGTAGAATAACAATATATCCCCCCTTTTTCAAAGGGGTGACATAATAATACGCGAAAGTCGATTGTTCAACAGAGAATTAAAGGTATTTTCTTTCATAAACTCAACGTAAAAGATATGTGGATTGGTTGATTGATGGTTTGTGATCATGATTGATCAATCATTGATTGATTAATCGTTTGATTGATTGATTAATCGACTGATAGGCAGTTTGTAAAATGGTAAGGGGACGTTTTTTTCGATATCTGCACTTGATTCATTACTTGTTTGATATCAAAACTTGATTGATTGATCACTTATCATGATTTGATCACTTGAATCATGATTTGATCACTTGAATCATGATTTGATTGATTGATCAATACTTTGTATAGCATAAAGTGACACATTTTGCATTGGTTTATTCCTTGTCTATACGTTTTGTGCTGTTCAGTGACAAATATCTGTGAACAATTTTACACGTAAAATTGAGAAAAATACTCTATTTCCTGTTTTCTCATCAGAAAAAATGAATTGCGAATGAGTTATTCTAACACTAGATTTGCCATTGCAAGCAATAGCGGAGGATGTCACCCCGTTCTTGACATTGTCACAGTAGCAGCAACCAGTTTGAGTGTATCAAAGTCACATGGCACGTCTAGTATACATGCCTTTGACCCCCCCCCCCTTTTTCCCTTCTCGTAGACTAAGAGTGATGTCTATTTATAGTTGGGGAACTCTTTAAAATCTTAAATTAGACACACGCTTGAGGAAGAAAGGTGCTGTCACGTGATACTGAAGTATATTATCGTGGAGTTAGTACATTACTATTCTTTTTAGAGGGGACCTTGGACAGACAACATGTGTATATATTGACGGAGCGGCATACTAACTGTTCATTTTATTCTTCAATATCTCGCGTATCACACGATACAAGTATTTTATCTTGTACAATTTAATTACACGCTTACCGATTGATTTCAGCTAATGTGTATATTTTTGCAGGTGTTCGATTAACGGATGTGTACTTTAATGCAAGTGCAGAAATGTCAATTATGTGTACTCTTCATGTTTCTCTCTCTCTCTCTCTCTCTCTCTCTCTCTCTCTCTCTCTCGTGGCGATTTTCTCTTCAGAGCACGATTTTTGTATAGAATAGAAAGAAGCACGTTAAATTATATATTCGTTTTCTTCTAGCATATTCTAGAAGATGTTTTGCACATAGTCTTCATCACAGAATTTTGTCTCAAATTTTCGAGTTTTTTTTTTTTTTTTTTTTTTTTTTTTTTTTTAAGGCTGTTTCCATGGCAACGGCGGCCATTTTGAAAATTTCGAAGACAGATGACAATACAATAGCATTTAAACGGGAATGAGCTTAAAATTTGTACGAAAATGTTACTTTGACGTTTTTTACCATATGGGTCCAATGTGCACTTTTAGCGTTATCTCCATGGTAACAGCAGCTATCTTAAAAATTCCAACGGCAATGAATTCTACAGTTTATACTGCTGTTTTCTACTTACGGGTTTTTTTGCCGTATCTGTAGCGGTTTATTTTCTATGAATTAATTAAGGATTTATTTTCGTTTTTTTCACGTTTGGACCGTTTCCATGACAACGGTAGCCATTTTAAAAGTTCTTAAGATGGATGTCACGCCTTCTAACGATGAGTTATTAGTTCTGAAAGTTTCATTAAATTTGGACCATTTTTCGGTTTTTTACATTTTTGCCGTTTCCATGGAAACGGCGGCCATCTTGAACCATTCCATGCTTACTGCAACTTTGCACATGGGGATTGTCATTATGGTGCAGTTTTATAAATATATGTCAAGGCATCTCCGAGAAATCGGCTGGACAAAAAGTGTGGAAGAAAAAATTCGTAGAATAACAATATATCCCCCCTTTTTCAAAGGGGTGACATAATAATACGCGAAAGTCGATTGTTCAACAGAGAATTAAAGGTATTTTCTTTCATAAACTCAACGTAAAAGATATGTGGATTGGTTGATTGATGGTTTGTGATCATGATTGATCAATCATTGATTGATTAATCGTTTGATTGATTGATTAATCGACTGATAGGCAGTTTGTAAAATGGTAAGGGGACGTTTTTTTCGATATCTGCACTTGATTCATTACTTGTTTGATATCAAAACTTGATTGATTGATCACTTATCATGATTTGATCACTTGAATCATGATTTGATCACTTGAATCATGATTTGATTGATTGATCAATACTTTGTATAGCATAAAGTGACACATTTTGCATTGGTTTATTCCTTGTCTATACGTTTTGTGCTGTTCAGTGACAAATATCTGTGAACAATTTTACACGTAAAATTGAGAAAAATACTCTATTTCCTGTTTTCTCATCAGAAAAAATGAATTGCGAATGAGTTATTCTAACACTAGATTTGCCATTGCAAGCAATAGCGGAGGATGTCACCCCGTTCTTGACATTGTCACAGTAGCAGCAACCAGTTTGAGTGTATCAAAGTCACATGGCACGTCTAGTATACATGCCTTTGACCCCCCCCCCCTTTTTCCCTTCTCGTAGACTAAGAGTGATGTCTATTTATAGTTGGGGAACTCTTTAAAATCTTAAATTAGACACACGCTTGAGGAAGAAAGGTGCTGTCACGTGATACTGAAGTATATTATCGTGGAGTTAGTACATTACTATTCTTTTTAGAGGGGACCTTGGACAGACAACATGTGTATATATTGACGGAGCGGCATACTAACTGTTCATTTTATTCTTCAATATCTCGCGTATCACACGATACAAGTATTTTATCTTGTACAATTTAATTACACGCTTACCGATTGATTTCAGCTAATGTGTATATTTTTGCAGGTGTTCGATTAACGGATGTGTACTTTAATGCAAGTGCAGAAATGTCAATTATGTGTACTCTTCATGTTTCTCTCTCTCTCTCTCTCTCTCTCTCTCTCTCTCTCTCTCTCTCAGTGGCGATTTTCTCTTCAGAGCACGATTTTTGTATAGAATAGAAAGAAGCACGTTAAATTATATATTCGTTTTCTTCTAGCATATTCTAGAAGATGTTTTGCACATAGTCTTCATCACAGAATTTTGTCTCAAATTTTCGAGTTTTTTTTTTTTTTTTTTTTTTTTTTTTTTTTTAAGGCTGTTTCCATGGCAACGGCGGCCATTTTGAAAATTTCGAAGACAGATGACAATACAATAGCATTTAAACGGGAATGAGCTTAAAATTTGTACGAAAATGTTACTTTGACGTTTTTTACCATATGGGTCCAATGTGCACTTTTAGCGTTATCTCCATGGTAACAGCAGCTATCTTAAAAATTCCAACGGCAATGAATTCTACAGTTTATACTGCTGTTTTCTACTTACGGGTTTTTTTGCCGTATCTGTAGCGGTTTATTTTCTATGAATTAATTAAGGATTTATTTTCGTTTTTTTCACGTTTGGACCGTTTCCATGACAACGGTAGCCATTTTAAAAGTTCTTAAGATGGATGTCACGCCTTCTAACGATGAGTTATTAGTTCTGAAAGTTTCATTAAATTTGGACCATTTTTCGGTTTTTTACATTTTTGCCGTTTCCATGGAAACGGCGGCCATCTTGAACCATTCCATGCTTACTGCAACTTTGCACATGGGGATTGTCATTATGGTGCAGTTTTATAAATATATGTCAAGGCATCTCCGAGAAATCGGCTGGACAAAAAGTGTGGAAGAAAAAATTCGTAGAATAACAATATATCCCCCCTTTTTCAAAGGGGTGACATAATAATACGCGAAAGTCGATTGTTCAACAGAGAATTAAAGGTATTTTCTTTCATAAACTCAACGTAAAAGATATGTGGATTGGTTGATTGATGGTTTGTGATCATGATTGATCAATCATTGATTGATTAATCGTTTGATTGATTGATTAATCGACTGATAGGCAGTTTGTAAAATGGTAAGGGGACGTTTTTTTCGATATCTGCACTTGATTCATTACTTGTTTGATATCAAAACTTGATTGATTGATCACTTATCATGATTTGATCACTTGAATCATGATTTGATCACTTGAATCATGATTTGATTGATTGATCAATACTTTGTATAGCATAAAGTGACACATTTTGCATTGGTTTATTCCTTGTCTATACGTTTTGTGCTGTTCAGTGACAAATATCTGTGAACAATTTTACACGTAAAATTGAGAAAAATACTCTATTTCCTGTTTTCTCATCAGAAAAAATGAATTGCGAATGAGTTATTCTAACACTAGATTTGCCATTGCAAGCAATAGCGGAGGATGTCACCCCGTTCTTGACATTGTCACAGTAGCAGCAACCAGTTTGAGTGTATCAAAGTCACATGGCACGTCTAGTATACATGCCTTTGACCCCCCCCCCCCTTTTCCCTTCTCGTAGACTAAGAGTGATGTCTATTTATAGTTGGGGAACTCTTTAAAATCTTAAATTAGACACACGCTTGAGGAAGAAAGGTGCTGTCACGTGATACTGAAGTATATTATCGTGGAGTTAGTACATTACTATTCTTTTTAGAGGGGACCTTGGACAGACAACATGTGTATATATTGACGGAGCGGCATACTAACTGTTCATTTTATTCTTCAATATCTCGCGTATCACACGATACAAGTATTTTATCTTGTACAATTTAATTACACGCTTACCGATTGATTTCAGCTAATGTGTATATTTTTGCAGGTGTTCGATTAACGGATGTGTACTTTAATGCAAGTGCAGAAATGTCAATTATGTGTACTCTTCATGTCTCTCTCTCTCTCTCTCTCTCTCTCTCTCTCTCTCTCTCTCTCTCTCTCTCTCTCTCTCTCTCTCAGTGGCGATTTTCTCTTCAGAGCACGATTTTTGTATAGAATAGAAAGAAGCACGTTAAATTATATATTCGTTTTCTTCTAGCATATTCTAGAAGATGTTTTGCACATAGTCTTCATCACAGAATTTTGTCTCAAATTTTCGAGTTTTTTTTTTTTTTTTTTTTTTTTTTTTTTTTTAAGGCTGTTTCCATGGCAACGGCGGCCATTTTGAAAATTTCGAAGACAGATGACAATACAATAGCATTTAAACGGGAATGAGCTTAAAATTTGTACGAAAATGTTACTTTGACGTTTTTTACCATATGGGTCCAATGTGCACTTTTAGCGTTATCTCCATGGTAACAGCAGCTATCTTAAAAATTCCAACGGCAATGAATTCTACAGTTTATACTGCTGTTTTCTACTTACGGGTTTTTTTGCCGTATCTGTAGCGGTTTATTTTCTATGAATTAATTAAGGATTTATTTTCGTTTTTTTCACGTTTGGACCGTTTCCATGACAACGGTAGCCATTTTAAAAGTTCTTAAGATGGATGTCACGCCTTCTAACGATGAGTTATTAGTTCTGAAAGTTTCATTAAATTTGGACCATTTTTCGGTTTTTTACATTTTTGCCGTTTCCATGGAAACGGCGGCCATCTTGAACCATTCCATGCTTACTGCAACTTTGCACATGGGGATTGTCATTATGGTGCAGTTTTATAAATATATGTCAAGGCATCTCCGAGAAATCGGCTGGACAAAAAGTGTGGAAGAAAAAATTCGTAGAATAACAATATATCCCCCCTTTTTCAAAGGGGTGACATAATAATACGCGAAAGTCGATTGTTCAACAGAGAATTAAAGGTATTTTCTTTCATAAACTCAACGTAAAAGATATGTGGATTGGTTGATTGATGGTTTGTGATCATGATTGATCAATCATTGATTGATTAATCGTTTGATTGATTGATTAATCGACTGATAGGCAGTTTGTAAAATGGTAAGGGGACGTTTTTTTCGATATCTGCACTTGATTCATTACTTGTTTGATATCAAAACTTGATTGATTGATCACTTATCATGATTTGATCACTTGAATCATGATTTGATCACTTGAATCATGATTTGATTGATTGATCAATACTTTGTATAGCATAAAGTGACACATTTTGCATTGGTTTATTCCTTGTCTATACGTTTTGTGCTGTTCAGTGACAAATATCTGTGAACAATTTTACACGTAAAATTGAGAAAAATACTCTATTTCCTGTTTTCTCATCAGAAAAAATGAATTGCGAATGAGTTATTCTAACACTAGATTTGCCATTGCAAGCAATAGCGGAGGATGTCACCCCGTTCTTGACATTGTCACAGTAGCAGCAACCAGTTTGAGTGTATCAAAGTCACATGGCACGTCTAGTATACATGCCTTTGACCCCCCCCCTTTTTCCCTTCTCGTAGACTAAGAGTGATGTCTATTTATAGTTGGGGAACTCTTTAAAATCTTAAATTAGACACACGCTTGAGGAAGAAAGGTGCTGTCACGTGATACTGAAGTATATTATCGTGGAGTTAGTACATTACTATTCTTTTTAGAGGGGACCTTGGACAGACAACATGTGTATATATTGACGGAGCGGCATACTAACTGTTCATTTTATTCTTCAATATCTCGCGTATCACACGATACAAGTATTTTATCTTGTACAATTTAATTACACGCTTACCGATTGATTTCAGCTAATGTGTATATTTTTGCAGGTGTTCGATTAACGGATGTGTACTTTAATGCAAGTGCAGAAATGTCAATTATGTGTACTCTTCATGTTTCTCTCTCTCTCTCTCTCTCTCTCTCTCTCTCTCTCTCTCTCTCTCTCTCTCAGTGGCGATTTTCTCTTCAGAGCACGATTTTTGTATAGAATAGAAAGAAGCACGTTAAATTATATATTCGTTTTCTTCTAGCATATTCTAGAAGATGTTTTGCACATAGTCTTCATCACAGAATTTTGTCTCAAATTTTCGAGTTTTTTTTTTTTTTTTTTTTTTTTTTTTTTTTAAGGCTGTTTCCATGGCAACGGCGGCCATTTTGAAAATTTCGAAGACAGATGACAATACAATAGCATTTAAACGGGAATGAGCTTAAAATTTGTACGAAAATGTTACTTTGACGTTTTTTACCATATGGGTCCAATGTGCACTTTTAGCGTTATCTCCATGGTAACAGCAGCTATCTTAAAAATTCCAACGGCAATGAATTCTACAGTTTATACTGCTGTTTTCTACTTACGGGTTTTTTTGCCGTATCTGTAGCGGTTTATTTTCTATGAATTAATTAAGGATTTATTTTCGTTTTTTTCACGTTTGGACCGTTTCCATGACAACGGTAGCCATTTTAAAAGTTCTTAAGATGGATGTCACGCCTTCTAACGATGAGTTATTAGTTCTGAAAGTTTCATTAAATTTGGACCATTTTTCGGTTTTTTACATTTTTGCCGTTTCCATGGAAACGGCGGCCATCTTGAACCATTCCATGCTTACTGCAACTTTGCACATGGGGATTGTCATTATGGTGCAGTTTTATAAATATATGTCAAGGCATCTCCGAGAAATCGGCTGGACAAAAAGTGTGGAAGAAAAAATTCGTAGAATAACAATATATCCCCCCTTTTTCAAAGGGGTGACATAATAATACGCGAAAGTCGATTGTTCAACAGAGAATTAAAGGTATTTTCTTTCATAAACTCAACGTAAAAGATATGTGGATTGGTTGATTGATGGTTTGTGATCATGATTGATCAATCATTGATTGATTAATCGTTTGATTGATTGATTAATCGACTGATAGGCAGTTTGTAAAATGGTAAGGGGACGTTTTTTTCGATATCTGCACTTGATTCATTACTTGTTTGATATCAAAACTTGATTGATTGATCACTTATCATGATTTGATCACTTGAATCATGATTTGATCACTTGAATCATGATTTGATTGATTGATCAATACTTTGTATAGCATAAAGTGACACATTTTGCATTGGTTTCAAATATCTGTGAACAATTTTACACGTAAAATTGAGAAAAATACTCTATTTCCTGTTTTCTCATCAGAAAAAATGAATTGCGAATGAGTTATTCTAACACTAGATTTGCCATTGCAAGCAATAGCGGAGGATGTCACCCCGTTCTTGACATTGTCACAGTAGCAGCAACCAGTTTGAGTGTATCAAAGTCACATGGCACGTCTAGTATACATGCCTTTGACCCCCCCCCCTTTTTCCCTTCTCGTAGACTAAGAGTGATGTCTATTTATAGTTGGGGAACTCTTTAAAATCTTAAATTAGACACACGCTTGAGGAAGAAAGGTGCTGTCACGTGATACTGAAGTATATTATCGTGGAGTTAGTACATTACTATTCTTTTTAGAGGGGACCTTGGACAGACAACATGTGTATATATTGACGGAGCGGCATACTAACTGTTCATTTTATTCTTCAATATCTCGCGTATCACACGATACAAGTATTTTATCTTGTACAATTTAATTACACGCTTACCGATTGATTTCAGCTAATGTGTATATTTTTGCAGGTGTTCGATTAACGGATGTGTACTTTAATGCAAGTGCAGAAATGTCAATTATGTGTACTCTTCATGTTCTCTCTCTCTCTCTCTCTCTCTCTCTCTCTCTCTCTCTCTCTCTCTCTCTCAGTGGCGATTTTCTCTTCAGAGCACGATTTTTGTATAGAATAGAAAGAAGCACGTTAAATTATATATTCGTTTTCTTCTAGCATATTCTAGAAGATGTTTTGCACATAGTCTTCATCACAGAATTTTGTCTCAAATTTTCGAGTTTTTTTTTTTTTTTTTTTTTTTTTTTTTTTTTAAGGCTGTTTCCATGGCAACGGCGGCCATTTTGAAAATTTC